>NC_081193.1:2271093-2571093 GCF_902713425.1 Acipenser ruthenus
ACGGGCCAATGATCTTCCACGATAATGGAATTTCCGTTAAAGTAAAGGAACCAGCATGCTGAAACTAAATGACTGTACGTGTATGGAAATATTATTTTATAGAGTTTGCTTTTTTGACCCTTTTTAACAGATGCAAACAATAAAACTGATGCTCCTTTATCCCTGTACTGCCTGTGCTTTATACTGCATTGTTACCCTCTAGTGTCAGCTCCACCATCATTATTTAACTGTTTATGTTTGGCACGTGGCTCAAATACGTACAGCAAAACCATTAAAATAATGTATTTTAACACTAAGATGTATGCTATTGGATTCATGTCCACAGTTGATTATTACACATCTAGAGTTTGCATAAAAACAAAATTCTTCACTTACCTAAAACATTTTGAAAACTGTTAATAACTTAAAAACAAAACTACTCTAGGAATAGGTAGGCTATCCCACTGCAGTCACGTGTGTCTGCTAATAATGCCAATAAGAAATTGAGACATTAAAATGTGTATCCTGTATTGCTGACAGTTTCCTCCAAAACCATTCTCAAAATACAGTAATAATTTCACTCTTGGTTAAAATAAACTGACAACTGTTTATTACATTCAGTAGAGCTGTGAATAAGACGATAAAACATTGTATTACCGTAGCTTTTATTGGGCAGCACTAAAATAAAATCATAATAAAGTTGACATTTAAATATGAAGGAAAAAAAAGATTCCTAATAGACAGTGAAGATAACAACCTTTTCATGCAAGTTATGTTGCTAAGCCTGTGTATCAAGTTATATTAAGTCTGTATCTTGACTTTCTTCTGCTCTTGCAGTGCCTTTTCTGTGTATGGCGTGTTGTATTATGTTTATTATATTTTAGCTGCGAGAATCCACCTGTTTTTAGAGGTTATGTGGGAGCCATGAGGAATATTCTCAGAACATTAAATGAACGAGAGAGACCGGGGTACAGGTACCTCGGGGTGCAGCATGGTGTCTCGTATGTTAAATGAACGAGAAAGACCAGGGTACAGGTACCTCGGGGTGCAGCATGGTGTCTCATATGTTAAATGAACGAGAGAGACCGGGGTACAGGTACCTCGGGGTGCAGCATGGTGTCTCATATGTTCAATGAACGAGAAAGACCGGGGTACAGGTACCTCGGGGTGCAGCATGGTGTCTCATATGTTAAATGAACGAGAGAGACCAGGGTACAGGTACCCCGGGGTGCAGCATGGTGTCTCATATGTTAAATGAACGAGAGAGACCAGGGTACAGGTACCTCGGGGTGCAGCATGGTGTCTCATATGTTAAATGAACGAGAAAGACCGGGGTACAGGTACCTCGGGGTGCAGCATGGTGTCTCATATGTTAAATGAACGAGAGAGACCAGGGTACAGGTACCCCGGGGTGCAGCATGGTGTCTCATATGTTAAATGTCAAAGATGTGAGAAGATTTTATTCTCAGCTCAAAATGTGCACCATTGCAGACATTGATAACTACACCCAACATGCATAGGGCAAGGTAAAGATCTGTAGTGACATGTAGGCCACGCGTTCTATTGTAGACCGCAGCTAAATCACCGCAGCTTGTTTGGACTATTAGTTGAAGTTAAACTTCAGTATCAAGCATTTAAAATGCTGTTCAGTAGCGTGGCTAGCTGACGTCATTGGCTCTACATATGCTGATTAGGTATTGATGCCTCAACTGAGAGCATTCACAGACCATTCAAATTCAATATACTGACAACAACTGTCGAGAAACATTCTTGAAAATGAAAAAGTATTAATTCCATCAAAACAGACAACAGAAAAGCATTATTTAAATGAGTTAAACTCAGCATTTGGAGCATGCAGCTTGATGAGGTAAACTATCCCAACATTCCTGCCTCAACCGTGAGGGTCCAATGGTCAATGCAGTGCTCCAGGCCAAGGCCGGCAACTCGACATAACCAGGATTTGAGCCAGCGAGCTCCTGTGCATGTGACTCACCCTGCTCTCAAGCCGTCCTAAATGAGCCACTGGGAATCATATGACCGATAGGCAGTGGGAGACCTTCCTAAATAAATCTTACAATTTTGATAATACATATCTTACCTTGATTGGGGACTTTCTTGTCTTGAAGATGTACTTGTTTTTGAATCAAGAGTTTCTTCTTTGACAGCAGACATTCTTCTTTCATTTTTTATTCCTTTACAAAACCAAGTGGAAATATAATTCTGAGGCTTGATGCAATAATAATTATGATTTCTGTTATTCACAAAACAAAACACAATACATAAAAATCAGGGGATAGTAACAATGGTGCATGCATAGGAACAACTAATCTGCAATTCTGATCCAATCCTTGAGCCATTTGCCATAACATACAGTTACACAACTGTGATAGGGGTAGACCTGTTGCTAGCTTCTCAGCGCGTACATGCCAATTCTGGATATGCTCAGCCGCTTCGCAGAAGATGCTTTGCCGGGCAACCAGTTGATAGGGAGGTGAGGTTGTGCTGAATTACACCCCTTGATGCATTTTGCACTACTTTAAGATATGCGCATGTGTGAGCGTTTTGTTGAAGTTTGTTCCTGTTATTACTTAAGCTACTAATGTATTCATCAACGTGGTTAAATTTGACAAGGGGCTGAATTTTGCACATAAAATTCGGCACAACACCAGCATTACTGAGCCTCCCTAATTGGCGGATGGGGGGTGGGGGGTGGGGGGTGGGGGGGGGGGGCAGGGAGCATCTCCTGAGGAACGTCTGACCATAAAAAAGGCGTTACAAACCAAGCACATCCTCTTCCGCATTCTGCCTGCTACTACTGGATGGATGTGAACAAACTAAGAACGGAGCGTGGATTCTTCTCTGTGAAAAGCCGCCCGACAAAATAAATCCTATTTCAACCTGATAGTTCGAGGTTTACCAATGTCATGTGTTGCAACTGGGGCTGGTTAAACAGTGCAGAGCTAGGGTTAGTTTAGGGGATCGCTGAACGATCCCAAATCAGTTTATAGAGGGTGTGCTAGTGTAGCGTTCCTGGTGCGGGACCCTCCTGTATAGTGGAGGTAGTGCACAACCATTACTCGGTCACCTTTGACTTTCTTAGCTGTGTTTTGTACAGTATTTTGTTTGGCACAGTTTTGTTCTTATACTGTTCTCACACTGTGTGTATTGCCTCCTCGCTTGGCTACCCCAATTAGTACTACCCGGGTATTACATCTGCTGTGAAAAATACGAATACATCTGTGCACCACCCACACCTTCCCTGTTACAACAACATAGCAGGGGATATAAAAAAAAGAGCTGTTTAGATAGTAAGTACTCCCAGAAACTAACTTGGGTGGTCAAGACTGGTTTACAGGAAGCTCAATTAGCGGAAATGACAAACAACACATGCCAGTGCATTTCAAATTAATAACTATTCACAGCCAGATAAATAAATATAGTGTTTGAACCAAGCAGAAACAAAGGAGTTAAACAAAGCAGGTCAGGAGAAATGGCAGACCAGCATTCACTTTTTCATTATGTGCTCGCACACGATGTAATTAGGCTGACATTTTTCAAAAAGAGTAAAAGGAACGGTGTTATAGATCACAATAAAACCCTGAATAGCAGACCTGCTGTACTTCAGTATATGCTTGCCTTTCTGATGCACTCAGCTACCAGACTCTAATGCCCTTTAATCAGGGTTCTATTCCTTAAGTAAAACTGACACATTCCCAAGAAAATCCCTTCTATGTGTAAATACCTGACAGCTCCAGCTCAGAAACATCGTCTTCCTCTTCAGAATGCTGTCCTCTCTGCTGCACAGCAGATTGTTTAAGCAGCTGATATACTTTCATCTCTGTTGCAATCCCAAAATACAAAAAGCCCATGGTAAATATTTGCTTATGGCTTTGGTTTACTAACTCTATTGGATTAGACAACAGCTAATGATATTTGGCCCTTTTGAGACCTCAAAGAGTGGGCCAAAAAAATAAAGCAAAATACTATAAGATAAATCCGTCCTACATGCACATTAACCTGGTGGATAACAATTTGTAGGACACTGTGGTGGACTTTGTGGGAGGAGTAAAGGTGACCCGGAAGTGATGACACATGAAAACCGGAAGTGAGGTTGTAATACAAATTACCCCGGTACCATCAATGGTGTCCGGGTCAGGGTTTTATTTCACTACAACACAATAAACAGTCCCGTATTGCACAAAAACTAAAAGAACCACCAAGAATATCAGTTAATAAACAAAATAAAGCAGACGTGTCGATCGTCCGTGATCCAGCAGCGGGCATCCTCCCGGCTGGCTACCTCGGCTCCCTCCCAAGGTGGTTTAAAGTTGCAGTCCTATACTCCTGGCCAAACAGCAGATTGTCCGGCATTTAGCAACGCTGCTGTGGTTCACTCAGGTTCTGCTGCAAAACACAAGGGGTGTAAACACAAAACAACAAACAGATACACAGCACGTCTCAGTTAGGACAGGATTGGGAACCCGAAAGTTGGAACTGCGCAGCCTAAATACTGCCGAACCCCACCTCTGCAATCAGCCCATGCTCCCACCTCTGCCAATCTGCGAGCACAACACAGCTGATTGCAATTGCGGGCCTCAACAGCCTTGCAGTTCCACGTTGAGCCAGACCCCGAACTTCCAGTAACCCCAGACACTGCTTGTCTGGCCCGAGTATGGACAGTCCTACACAACACTGCCAGCGGTCGGGAAGGTGGATTATGCCAGGGGTTTCCTTCTTTTCCTGTCACATATCCCCCCCAGAGTGGAGCCATAGGCACACTCGGCCAACCCTAGCTCCCCTAATTGACCCCCCACCCTTGAAAAAAAATCGGCATTTTGATGTTCCTTACCCGCACGATGTTTAACAGTGAAGTTAAAGGGTTGCAGCGCCAGACTCCACCGAGTAACCCGGGCGTTTGTGTCCCTCATCGTATTTAACCACTTAAGAGGGGCCTGACCTGTAACCAGGAGGAAGGACCGCCCCCCAGGAGATAATAGCGAAGTTAGTTCACGGCCCATTTAATGGTCAGGCACTCCTTTTCTATTACGGAGTAGTTGCGCTCCCCGGGAAACATTTTTCTGCTGATATACAGCACGGGGTGTTCTACCCCGTCAATCTCCTGGGACAAGACCGCCCTCAGCCCGACATCCAAGGCGTCTGTTTGGAGGATGAATCCTCTGTTGAAATCCGGTGAAATTAGAGCAGGGGCATGGCACAGCATCTTCTTTATCATGTCAAACGCGCCCTGACACTCAACTGTCCACTTAACAGAATTTGGGGCGTTCTACTTGGTGAGGTCAATCAAAGGGCTGACAATGGTGGAAAACTCGGGGATAAAGCATCGGTAATAACCTACCAGTCCCAAGAGTGACCTCACCTGAGCTTTGGTTTGCGGGGCCAGGGTGTCCACCAAGGCCTGGACCTTGGAGGCCACTGGCTTCACCTGACCATTACCCATAATAAAGCCGAGGTACTGGGTCTTGTATTTGCCATGCGCACTTACCCAGGTTGGCTGTTAGCCCCACCTCCCTTAGAGACTGCAGGATGGCAGCCAGTCTATAAGGTGCTCCTCCCAGGTGGAGCTAAAAATAACCACGTCATTAATATACGCTGCCGCATACTGATGATGTGGGGATAACACCCTATCCATCAGTCTCTGGAAGGTGGCTCGGGCTCCATGCAACCTGAAGGGCATGGTCTGGAAATGGAACAAGCCATCTGGGGTAGCCAAAGCAGTTTTCTCCTTAGAGCTGGGCATTAACGGGATCTGCCAATATCCCTTCGTCAGGTCCAGGGTTGACAGGTACCTTGCCTTACCCAGTTGGTTGAGGAGCTAATCCACTCGGGGCAAGGGATAAGCGTCAAACTTGGAGATGGCATTCACCTTACGAAAATCCACACAGAAGTGAGTGGTGCCGTCCTTCTTGGGTACCATTACCATTGGACTGCACCACTCACTCTGGGAAGGCTGAATGACTCCAAGCTCAAGCATATCACTCACCTCCCGGCGCATTACACCCCATCGACACTCGCTGATTGCAATTGCGGGCCTCAACAGCCTTGCAGTTCCGCATCAAGCCAGACCCGGAACTTCCAGTATCCTCAGACACTGCTTGTCTGGCACGAGTACAGACAGTCCTACACAACGCTGCCAGCGGTCGGGAAGGTGGATTACGCCAGGGGTTCCTTCTTTTCCTGTCACAGATACACAAGCTAATACAGACACAACTAAAACTATTCTTGTATGACTTGCTCTTGAATTAGCAAGATGATATGAGTCACTTGTTAACACAAATACAGAAAAAAACAATTATTATTAATATTATTATTTATTTATTAGCAGACGTCCTTATACAGGGCGACTTACAATTGTCACAAGATGTCACATTATTTTTACATACAATTACATTCTTTTTTACACATTATTTTTACATACAATTACCCATTTATACAGTTGGGTTTTTACTGGAGCAATCAAGGTAAAGTACCTTGCTCAAGGGCACAGCAGCAGTGTCCCCCACTTTGGATTGAACCCACAGAGTTCAATCCCAAGTGGTTAGTGGTTAGAGCCCTAACCACTAACCACTACTCCCCACTGCTGCCCTATCAATATTGCATGCATCCATATTATACATTATAAATCATGTATGAGATGTCACAGTTTAAGTTTTGTGAAAATTCCAGTACATCTTATCCTGTGAATAGAAGTCACCATGCCTTTAACTTACAACACAATTTTAAATAATACTAATAAAAAGTGTGTTTAATAGTAGAGTAGTTCCTGAGTAAAATGTACTTGTTTTGTGATTTAATAGCAGTTAAAACATTGTGTGTATTAGAAGAGACATCATTTTGCCGTTTGTGCAGCCAGCTTTGCTTTGAGGTCCTTTCATCCAAACTGCACACAACAAGACATTACGAAGTTGTAACTCATTCAAACAGGTATTACGATTCCCTCTACAAAACTGTATTTAGCATACTTCCAGTTTGTTTATGAAAACATCATTATATTACATTATTATTCTCAGACTACTGATTCTAAACTTATATTTTTCAATAAATAACAAGAGTCACATGATCTTAACAAAAGAGGTGTAAGAATGATTTGGAATCAAGATTGATTGAAATGCAGGCTCGACTTCAACATTTTCATTTTTATCCACCCAAATGGAATTTAAGTGGTTTATAATATTGTATTCAGCTTTTCAACGTCAGACTGGTCATATGTGTGAGCACAACATTTATAAGGCTATACACAAGCACCAAGATTCTTATGGTCGTCTAGAAACGTTTTTTGTGTGACCAGGCCTTAAGTTATACAGTACTGTACCAACAGGGCTCCTGGCTGGCGGCTATGTGCTTCTATTATAGAATCTGCTCAGTAACATAGCATCACATTTTATAACTAGACTGAAAACAATTTATTTTATATTGCTTTTGATTAGTTGCTATCTGTGGCTTTATTACTTGTTTTGTTGTACTGCGCCTTGGGATGCCTGCACATGAAAGGCACAGTATAAACTCAAATGGTAAACGGGGATAGATAAGTTTACATTTCTAACCTTGATGATGACTAGTAGTGTGGACCACTGTTTTAGACCATTTGATGTCTGCCTTTATAAAGCAATGTTTAGAAGATAATGAGAACAAATGACAGATCTTTTACTTCACTCTGCATCCCAACAATTAAACTACCACATTATGCGGTGCGTGTTATCAATTTCATTATGGTTTCACCCCAACTAAAAACATCTACTGTTCCTCCGAGATAATTAGAGAAACTCAGCAGCTCTTCAGGAGGGAGGGAGTCTGACCTTCGATTCACCTTGGACATCCTCTCAGGAAAACACATTTAAAAGACACCATTACTCTGCAATGAAAAACAGACACAAGAAACCCTTTGCAGCATTTCATAATAGCAAGGCTTTGCTGTCTTTTTACCTCTAATTAGATTACTTTCTGCCAAGCTCTCTTCCTTGTCGTCCTCTTCACCACTTTGTAGTCCTGTATACATGAAGATAATGAACTATTATGAAAATCAAACAGACTTGTGCAACAAACTACAGTAAATATACAGACACATTACATATATGTGCCAAAAATAATAATAATAATAATAATAATAATAATAATAATAATAATAATAATAATAATTATTATTATTATTATTATTTATTTCTTAGCAGATGCCCTTATCCGGGGCGACTCACAATTGTTACAAGATATCACATTATTTTTACATACAATTAACCATTTATACAGTTGGGTTTTTACTGGAGCAATCTAGGTAAAGTACCTTGCTCAAGGGTACAGCAGCAGTGTCCCCCACCTGGGACTGAACCCACGACCCTCCTGTCAAGAGTCCAGAGCCCTAACCACTACTCCACACTGCTGCCCAATAATAATAATAATAATAATAATAATAATAATAATAATAATAATAATAGAAACACCTTTAACATTCCATTTATTTATTATAACAGCAAAAGAACATTCAAGGAGGGAGTGCAATGTCTAAGAGATACAAATGGCAACATAGATGAAGAGAAAAAAATAGCAAATATATTAAATTATTACTTTTCACAAGTTTTTACAAAGGAGGATACGGATCAACATGCCCCACATGTCGACCTGTTCCTAACCAGTTTTAAATAACTTTAGCATAACAGAGGCAGAAGTGTTAAAGGGTTTAGGTTGGCCAGGGTGTCCTCAGCTCACCACACACCAGCGACCCCTGTAGACTGGCCAGGCGCCTGTGGGCCTACCTGTAAGTTGCCCAGAGCTGCGTGGTGTTCCAATGCTGTAGCTCTGAGGTAGCTGCATGGCAGACCTGCAGAGTGAAAAGAAGCAGGCGGCTGACAGCACACGTTTCGGAGGACGCGTGTGTCCTTCTTCATCCCTTCCGAGTCAGCGCGAGAATGGTGGGAGTCTGGAACCAATTCCCCAGTAATGTTGTTGAAGCGGACACCCTGGGATCCTTCAAGAAGCTGCTTGATGAGATTCTGGGATCAATAAGCTACTAACAACCAAACGCGCAAGCTGGGCCGAATGGCCTCCTCTTGTTTGCAACCTTTCTTATGTTCTTAAGTGAGTTTGATCCACTTGCTTGGGCTAACATTAGTACCATTGTTAATCCCAACTGCAACGTACCAAAAATTGATGAGATCATTGAGATCAGCAGTTCAACTACATCAAGTTTAATACTGCTTGCAACATACTAAACCAGACATTTGTGGTGACAAAAAGATCCACATTAAGTGGATTAAGTTAGTCCTGTGAAGTTAGAGACCGTGCTAGTCTGCTTGCTCTGATTTGTCCCCTTTTTCTCAATCTGTTTAGTATGCGTGATACACATGAAAACTTTGTTCTTTACATTACTCACGAATAATGTAAATTCTGGGGGCTCCCGAGTGGCGCATCCAGTAAAGGATCCAATCCAGGTTCCAATCCAGGCTATGTCACAGCCGGCCGTGACCGGGAGTTCCTAGGGGGCGGCACACAATTGGCTGAGCGCTGCCCGGGTAGGGAGGGCTTAGGTCGGTAGGGGAATCCACGGCCGATAGGGCGCCTGTGGCTCTGCAGTGGAGACGCCAGATCTGTGTTGTCCTCCGGCACTATAGGTCTGGTGGCATTGCTGTGGATCTGCAGTGCGAAAAATGACGGCTTGGCAGGAGCACGTTTCGGAGGACGCGTGTTCCAGCCTCTGTTTCCCAAGTCGGCGGGGAGGTTGCGAGCGGTGAGCCGAGGATACAGATAATAATTGGGCATACTAAATTGGGGAGAAAACGTGGGTAAAATAATTGGTGACGACTAAATTTATATAAAAAAACAAAAAAATAAATAAATAATGTAAATTCTGGTTTACATTGATCTACGAAATGGTTCCCATGATCAGTCTAATTTAGTCCACTTAAATAGATCAGCTAAACTAATTAATTGGATCTTCTAATTAGTATGCTTCAATTGGGAATAAATTTGTTCAGTTCCTAGGAATTTTCAAGTCCTGAAGTTAGACCACTTGAACTGAAGTAAACCACTGGTACACTGCAATGGACCCAATAGAGATTTATTGGATTATAGTGTACACAGTTAGTAGTCAGTGTATAAATAAATCATGATTACTGCTTGATATTACATATGATACCATTTAGAAAAATGTATTCTATATTCTAGAAGCATCTATATGGAAGGCAGATCCGCCTTACAAACCTAGATCTTGAATCCATGAATATCACCTATTTCCCATAGTCCACAGTGGTAAAAATGGTTCACATATTAAATTTCAACACCGTAACAGAAGAAACATGTTAACATTTGTCTGCTATTCATCTTGTCAAAGTGCAATGAATGTTAAAGAAACTGGCTGAAATAAAACTGCTTTTCAGAAAGGCACAATTTAGAATATTTACCCTTTTCTTTTCAACTATGCTCCTTAAATGTCTCTCTCCCAATTCCATGTCATTGCCCTGGAGGATTATGAAAAACAATGAAAATTTGTTCTGATAACAGTCAGAGCTTGCAACAATAATGACCTTGTTTCCCAAGGACAGTACTGTACAGCCATTGAGCAGGTTTGGCTTGTTTTATGTCACCACTGTCATTGAGGATTGATGGCAGACTGCAAGAAGATTCATTACTTTGAAGAGAAAGGCTTCCTTCAGCCTCTTCTGGAAGGAGTGCCCTTAGCAATGCTGTGGCCTATAATAATTACAAATTAAAATAAATGATATACAAAAAGAAATGCTGTAAGGGCGTGCCCTGCGTGTCTAATAGGATTTTTGTAGTCTTTGTAACCTTCCATTAAAGCATTGAGCTGGCCAAAACACTAGCAGAATGTCAGACATCTTTACTAATTACAGTCAGCTTTTGACCATTAGAACAAAAGAAACAAAACAAAACACTTGACCAAGAGAGAAACAGTTTAAATATTTACCAATTATAATTAACAATTACATCCTAATGATTTAGAACCATGAACAGCCCAGCTTTCACGGTCAAAATCAACTAGACGTGACAAGTCTGCAAGTTGCACTATTATAATCTAACATGTAAGCAAGATAAGCAACAGGATGATTCTCTTTATCAGATTCTAATCATAAAGATTAGCCCCTCTGCCGACCAAAGTGTAGCCTAAAGCAATTTTCAATGATGATTTTTCACAAATAAAAAAATGATACCATTACTACACTTTATTGTCACAGATTATAATCTTTGTCTCACTAGTCTGGAATTAGAAGTCAACCCTTGTAATGTAACAGGAGTTAGTGGCAGGAGATTTGTTATGTTTTTATAAATAATACGATGATATTGAAGTTATGTCTACATTATCTGCTCGTCTGTCTTGTGGAAAGGGTTTATTGCTTTAATTTAGGCAACATTTTAAACAGAAACAGCATCTATTAAATTGATCTAAACAGTGGTGGATAATAAAAACCAATATTTTATCATTGTTAAAAGAGGGCTATGCGATAAACAGCATCTCTAACAGTGTATGTTCATCTCAAGTGTCATTTTGTTGTTTAAAAAGAAGTTAAAAATATTTTTACATTTTAAATTGTGGGTGTATTTAGATCCCCAGAGAGTATCAAATCTAAAGGGTTTCATTTCGAATGATTGCTTTGTTTCCAGGTGGCTTGTTCAGGAGATCAGTCCCAGAGTTTTCGGCTTGTGATATGTGTACTAATGTTATTATTATTATTATTATTAGTTTATTTAGCAGACACCTTTATCCAAGGCGACTTAGAGACTAGGATATGTGAACTATGCATCAGCTAATACTGATGGTTATTGCATAAATGGTGCTAGATTTCTTTGCCATTCTCTTTCATTGACACAGGATACATTGACAGCAGCCTGTCACTGAGCTGCATGACTGATTCAGTAAAAACCTGAGCAGAACATAAAATCTTTTTCCACGATAAGGAAAAAAAGGGAGAATAAAAAGATCTCTAATTTTTCTTTCTATTAGTGAAACACAGTTGACATTCTGTAACTAACTTGGTTTAAAGGATACATAAGTCCTGCAGTGGTTACAGCACTGGAGAAACCTGCCTTACCTGTAATGTCATGTAAACAAACCTTCCAAGTCGACGAAATACACCAACGAGACAAAAAAGGGGGCCCTTGTTCTGAATACAATCTGCAGAAATTGAAATATTGATTTCATTCTTCACATACCAAAGAACAGTGATGGAGGTATCAATCTGATAATACACAGTCAATATATATGGCCCTTTACCAGGCACGGCGAATGTGTTAGTTCAAACTGGGGTGTTGAAAATATTGTGGCTGCCATCTGTGCACTGTGAAACACGTGTGAAACACTGTAGTGGACTGGCCCTTCAGGCACTTGAGACAGCATGACTGTCTGTGAATGTGAGGAGCTCTGTTGTTGTTTCTTTTTTCTAGTATTCAAATGACCCACCAATAATATGTAAAAAAACGACCTGTATTTTATTAAAAAATTCAAACAAAACAAAAACTTCAGTTCAAACGCTTGTAAAATGAATGTGCATTAACGAGACTGGGAAAATACAGGACTTCTAAATACAGGATCTACACAGAAAATATCTGGGTCTCAGAAATTATATGAACAGCGGTAGAACAAAACAAAAAAATAAAAAGGGGGGTCAAGGGATAACTAGAAATGGGTAACTAGAAATGCACAGATTTAGATTATCATGCCTTTAATTCCATCAGGGAAGGTGGGGGTGAACATCTCTAGATAAGCATCCCTACAGAATTGGCCACAGGGTAAGCACCTTGCTCCTGGTAACACACAAGTAGTTTGTGTAGGTCTCCAGCTTAGCATCTTGCCCACTGAAACCCACTTGTAACACGAGGATGCAGCTTGTAGTGGAAGTCCAGGTGCTGATCTGGCTCTTATGCTGAACCACATTAACATTTATTTTACCCCACTCAGACAGTTTTCTGAGGATATCTTGGAATCCCCAAAAATGAAGTGTGCAGTATACTGCATGTACAGCTATGGCCAAAAGTTTTGCATCGACCTACAGAATTAACAAATTTTGCTTCATAAAGTTGAATTAAACCTGCTGAATAATGTTACTTTAACATATTACATTACATACTGCTTTGTAGTTTCCCATGTACTTAATGAAAAACTGACAAAAATGGAAAAATATGATATTTGAAAATCTAATATGAAATACTGTACTACTATTATGGTTTCTGGTAGACTTTTACGATATCATTTTGTAGTTTCTTTGATTACATGATGTTAAATAAAAGATCTAAATTATACGCATCTAGCTGTTTGTTTTTTTTGTTTGTTTTTTTTAATGATGTATCTATACTAAAATTCTAGATGATGCAAAACGTTTGTCCATAGCTGTATATGTGTAGTACCTGGTATTAAAATGTATTGATATTCAAATCATGATCTGAAGAGCCAGTAATAAAAGAGAAACTGTCTTTCAGAAACCCTGCAGCCTTCAGGCAGCAACCCCTTTATATGGAATCTATTTCAGTACCTGTGTAGAAATAATATGGCTAGTTCACTGGGAAAGTATAGTAAGTATTACAGTTTCTGCAGACTATGGATGTTCCAGATTAGATTGCCTTACAAATCTGCACAATAGGGAAATAAGTAAGGCCTCATTTTAAAGCTTGGTGATTTAAATCTATTAATCTATTCTTTATTTAATAGTGAAAATAAATCCAACTACTTCTATATACAGGGCTATTAAAAAAGTAAGTTTACCACATCAACACACCATATCATTGATGTGGTAAACTTACTTTCTGATCACTCTGTATTTTATGTAATGATCCAAAACAGTATATATTTCAGGTTCTAAGGTAGCAAGAACATGACAGTGTCCACATATACAGCATTATGGGCTTATATAAAAGACACAATTAAACACACATGCATCTTAAATCCTTACTGTAATCCACCTAATAAGCTACTATCGAACCCTTGAAGTTAAATATTAAGTTATATCTATATATATATATATATATATATATATATATATATATTGATAAAGACCTTCTCCATCTAGTAAGACCTGACATTAGTCCCCTTATGTTTTATTCATGTCCGTTAGTTTGCTGCAGGGTTAAGGTGGAATGCTTTAATTTGTTTTCATCCACAGAAGTCCAGTTGTTGGCGAGTATCTCTTTAGGTAACAAACACCCTTTTGACGTGCTCCGTGACAACCTCTGAAGCTGATGAAGGACGGCAGCTCCACAGGCTTCGAGGTCCTCTCCACTCAAGCTACCCTTCCGATGACAAAGGCTGTGAAATATATGGAGCGGTGTGAGCTACTTCAATAGAATCGGGGACAGCTGGTCAAGATCCTGAGCAGAACAGCCATTCAAATCATGCATGTCAGCAATTAACTATAGCCACTCCCAAAAACATATGGAAGAGGTCATGCATGGTCTATTAATCACATATAGCCTTGTCGCTACGATCACTTTACCACAAACCAAATTAATTAACCCTATAACAAGACCAGGCTTTTTTTTTTAGCCTGTCGTTAGTATTCTATCTTAAAAGAAAACAAACAATAAACATTACAAAATTTAGTTTTTCATGATGAATTAATAACAAAAACAGAGTTTCAAATGTAAACCTATGGCCATAGTGAGATACCAAAAGCAAGTGCAACCAGTGAGGTGGGAGGACAACGGGAATTTATTAAGCACTTTGTTTTAGAACGCTATGCCCATTCACAGTGCAATTTAGGCCTGCATGAAATATTATTCCATTCAAACTGATGAATAAACATGCACTTTTTTATACTGGTATTTATTTCTTTGAAGTAAAACATATAAATGGTGTGTTACTTGTTAATGAGTCCTGTTTTATGAACTGTTTTATAATTCAGACCAGTTCAGAATAAAAGATATTTATGTGCATAATTTAAAATCATGTTCCAGCAGGCCACCTGTTATAAGAGTACAAAGGCTGGATGCCTGTAACGCTGGTATACAAAATGGAGTATATGCAAACATGAGACTGAATAATGTACCTTAATAAATGTTATTATGAACATTAAGAAACTTTTATAGCACCATACAATTTGAATCTGTTTATTATCCAATGGTACATGTTATTAGTCATCATTTATTAAGGTCATTAGTTATTAAATATTTTGGATGTTTAAAAAAAGCTTTCCAGTCTCTGTGCAAGCCTGGACAAGGTGGATTTCCACAATTAGTCCAGCAGAATGGTGAAAAACGATGGGTTTTATGCTAAAAGCACCACATTTTGCACATGTATAGAGTTTGACCTACTTATCAATATTAGATATGGACCCAATTGAAATTTTTCAAAATGGCCACTATTTTCAAGATGGCCACCATGCATTTTTTAAGATTCAGACTTTTACAGATGTTTGGTTTGTTTTTACATATTGATCACTGTTTTTGGTTACAATTTGCACATAGGTAGGCAATGAACTACTGATTAAAATTGGATATTGACATATGTATTTTAAATGGTTAATATTTTCAATATGGCCATCGCAGATCTGAAAAATAATGATTATGGTCAATAATAGAGAGCACTTTCCACATTTCATATAATTATTGCTCCACAATTACACAGAGAGTAAATAAAAAGCTACAGTGTATCTTTCTTCCACTTTGACTCTCTTGAAAATCTCAAAATCTCACATGTGACCCTATGGTAATTATCCCCTTTGGCTTTTACCCCTTGCTTTTTAACATAATTCATGTACTTGACTGACAATTGTGACTAATTGATAAACAGTGTTTTTTATTCAGTAACAGAGTTTATGTACAATATTTCAAATGTAATTCTAGAATTCTGTTTTGTTCTTCCAATGCTTATTCATGTTCACAGTGTCCTTGACATTTGCACAGTGCTTTAACAACACCTGTGCTCTCACACATTTGCAATGCCCACTACATCCCTTATCCATTTTACATCCATACTTTAAAAGTTCGAGGCAGGATTCGGATGCTTGTGGAAGTGTAGTCCAAAAAGGCCCCCACATCTGTATAGGTCCTCTCATCCATCCCCATTCATCTGGGCAAGGCATCTGAGGAGAAGGCACTAATGTTTGTCCCCAACAGTGTCCAGCCTGGTATGCAGCTCTTTTAGTTTGCTGAAATAAAGCTGCAGCAGTTGGAGGAATTGCATCAATTGACCTGCCTTTGATTCTAAAGAGCTCCTTACGAGCCTCATTTACTCTTGTGCATGTGCTTCCTCTGTCATACATAACTATGACATACCTTTCTAGAAAAGGCATCACTTCCTTTATGGTATCTTGCCTGGGGACATTGCTCAGAGCTTCAAAGGCCGTTGTAACATCTTCAAACACATTCCATGTCTCCCATGCAGTTTTCTTTCCTCTGCTTGCAAAAGCAGATTTCTGGTGAAGGCATGAAATGCAAGTAGAGATCTTGCTTTCTCTGGGCCAAATGATTGGGAAATTGCATGTACAGGGAGGTACTTGAAGTGCTTACCAACTCCAAATGCAATCCACAGTTCAATCAGGTTAATCTGCCGGATCATTGCAATGGCTAACACCAACACATCTGTGTCAACTGTGCACACCATCACTTTTGTGAAGCCTGGCTTGGCAGCATCAGCCACATGAAGGAGGAGTCTGGTGTCAGCTTCTTCATGACTGCATGGTGATAGGTCACTTGTATTATCCTTTGATTTGCTGCGAGCACCTCTTGTCCTTTACTTGAAATCACCTGCTGCTGTTGCTCACGTTCAGTTGTGACTGATTGCTAAGCCAGGTAGTTGAAGAGCTCAGATTTGTTCTCATCAACTCTGAGGAATGCTTCCCAATTGCCTGGTAGTCTGGTATTAGGCTGGACACGCCTCCGCCCACCTTTACCTCATTTGCTGCATGTCATTGCTTTGAGGCTGTCAGGTACATATTCATCCCAGATAATGTCTACTCTGCTCACATGTTGTAGTTGTTGTTTTACATATGGCAGGAAGACCTTTTGGGCATAGTCCTGAAATGTCTTGGAGGCACCAGGCTTCAGCATGTTGATAATGGCAGCACCTACAAGAAGCGGAACATCAGCTATGAAGGTGGAAAAGTTTGGTTTTCATGATGAAAAAATGTGTTCAAATCTCCATCATGAATCTGACAGGACACATAAAGTTGTAAGAACAAAGAGCAATTTTGCTTCAGTCAAGCAATCTGTTCTTTCTCTTTAGACATTGTTCTAGGTGGAGGGCAACTGAAGAGTGTTGACTTGTTTCTTTTTATTGGAACAAAGAGAGACTTGGTTCTCTTGTCAAGTTGCTCATCCACAAAGCTCTTATACTATTCCTGGTCCATTTTCTTAATGTGTCGAACAGTTTCTGCCACATGACAATCTATTATGTGTGTCCAACACCAATAGGTCTTCACTGTGTTCCATAAATGGGTTGCCAATTTCATCAACTGTGTCACACAAAGCTTTCACTTGCTTCCTGAATGAGACCTGCACTCCTTTCACTTGTTCATGATGGCGAATGTCCGGTCCTTTGCTCTGCTTCTGTTTAATGAGCTCTTGGGATAAGAACATAAGAACATAAGAACATAAGAAAGTTTACAAACGAGAGGAGGCCATTCGGCCCATCTTGCTCGTTTGGTTGTTAGTAGCTTATTGATCCCAGAATCTCATCAAGCAGCTTTTTAAAGGATCCCAGGGTGTCAGCTTCGACAACATTACTGGGGAGTTGGTTCCAGACCCTCACATTGACTCAAACTCATTGATAACTCTGGCCATCTCTGGCCCAGACACCATCCAACATAGCAGCTGAGATGTGTTTTCAGTGAGGCCGATTGCTCCCCCATCTCCTTAACATATTTGTTATTTTGCTCGTGGGCTTGGGGAAGCTATAAAAAAGGCCAACAAGATGCTCAGATATATTGTGAGAAGTGTTGAATTTAAATCAAGGGAAGTAATGTTAAAACCATACAATGCATTAGTAAGACCTCACCTAGAATATTGTGTTCAGTTCTGGTCACCTCGTTACAAAAAGGATATTGCTGCTCTAGAAAGAGTGCAAAGAAGAGTGACCAGAATTATCCCAGGTTTAAAAGGCATGTCGTATGCAGACACGCTAAAAGAATTGAATCTATTCAGTCTTGAACAAAGAAGATCTGATTCTACGCGGTGATCCGATTCAAGCATTCAAAATCCTAAAAGGTATAGACAATGTCGACCCAGGGGTCGACATTGTCTTTTTTGACCTGAAAAAAGAAACAAGGACCAGGGGTCACAAATGGAGATTAGATAAAGGGGCACTTTTTTTACACAGAGAATTGTGGTAGTCTGGAACCAACTCCCCAGTAATGTTGTTGAAGTCGACACCCTGGGATCCTTCAAGTAGCTGCTTGATGAGATTCTGGGATTAATAAGCTACTAACAACCAACGAGCAAGATGGGCTGAATGGCCTCCTCATTTGTAAACTTTCTTATGTTCTTATGTTTCTTATCTCTAAAGTTTCAAACCGTAATTTATCTTTAGGATGTTTTGCATTGCTGTTTGCATGGACCATATGCTAAAGATCCCTTCACAATAATCATTTTATCAAACACATACTCAACAAATGTATGTTTCTTTAGAATTTTAAATAGCTATCCAGACATATTAAGCACTATATTAATTGAGCAAACCTATATAAGAGGCTTGTCCGCACCTTGAACCCCCTCCTTGTGTATGTGTAGGTAAAAAGCCTCTGGGCTCAAGGATTAGTTATGATCACAATGTTTTTAAATCATGTATCAGAGTGATTAACAGATATGTTATACTAATTATATGCTTTATAACCAAAAATAGTGATCAATATGTGATTGACAAACCAAACATCAGTAAAAGTCTGAATTTTGAGCATGCAATGGCAGCCATCTTGAAAATAATGGCCATTTTGTATATACAGCTATCACAAACGTTTTGCATCACCTAGAATTTTAGGATTGAGACAATAAAAAAAGCCTTTTTGAACATAATTTAGATCTTTTATTTAACATTATGTAATCAAAGAAACTACAAAAATGATATCACAAAGGAATATCACGTCTACAGGAAGCCATAAAATAGTACAGTATTTCATGTTAGATTTCGAGATGTCACATTTTTCAATTTTTGCAATTTTTGTCAGTGTTTCGTTAAGTATATGGAAAACTACAAAGCGGTATGTAATTCAATATGTTAATGTAACATTATTTAGCAGGTTTCATTTTACTTTATGAAGCAAAATTAGTTAATTCTATAGGGTGATGCAAAACGTTTGGCCAAAGCTGTAGAATTCCTTTAAGAAGAGTCACTTAATGTAACTGTTGTGATAAATACACACAGTAAGCAGTTACTCAAACAGCAAATCACAGAGGAAGCTAAACCCTTGGAACCCAAGTAGGTGCCAATAGAGTGTGCTGTAAGAGATGAATAATGGCACTTGATTTAAAGTGACTATACTCAAACGATCAGATCATTCTAAATACAATAAAAATGAAGTAAATAAACCGTTTATCTTGAATAACCCAATTAAGACTGGAGATTATACAAAGAACCAAAAGGAGAAATGTTTGAAATAGTAAAATAACCCTTTTACCTTACCTTATGATATCATTAATCTTTCTTTTGCTTGCAGTCAAGGATTGATATAGCTCAAAGCTGCCTGTTTGATTCAATCTTCCTTCAGTCCTTTTCAGTAAATGGAAGACTTCTTCAACTGACAGACAACTCCTGTAAAAATAGAGACAGATTTAATACAAATGGCTTATCTGGACTCTACACTGACTGGAATAATGTTATATTGAATTATATTCCAATATTTTAAGAAAAATAGTGATCAGCTTTTTTGTGTTCTTGCTCATCATTAACATGATTCACCACTGGTAGGTATTAATGCTGCTCCCATAAGATGTTATTCAATACTCTAATAGAACATGTAAACTTGTCATGAGGACCCTGTACAAGGTTCAAGTGCCGTGGCTACAACTTAATTCAGACACTCTTTTTAATAGCAAAAACACCCCAAACAATGATGGGCTCCCAATGTTATAATAGATCAAAGTAAAGATGGTTATGAATATTCAATTTCAAATTAATGTTACCATAGATGAAGCTGGTATCTTATTCTTTTTTTAATGATGTGTAAATTACAAATTACTGTAATTGAAAGTAAACAACAACCTAAATGAACATAAACAAGCCTCTCCAAACCTTTGTTTAAATGTATTCTGATAGCGTAAACAGCTTTTTTAATGGCTTCTTTGTATTCACATTATTATGAATGGCCAGGTTTCTGAAACGTCCTTGCATTGTTTAAATTATAAATCTTGCGCGGCATAAAATTAAATAAATTTTTTTAAGAATATCTTTAAACTTGTTCAACTAATGGGGGCAGTATAATGACAACAGCATTACTGGTAATACAGATATTTAAGCTAACCTGCAAATCAGGAGATAAATCCTATCAACACTACAGTAACCCTAAAAGCACAGATCCATCTACAGTAACCCTCAACCACCCGCAGGCTAACACAAACATACAACTCTGCCTATTAACTAGGTTTTACCTACTGCAGCTACAGTAATTATGTTTCAGGATAAATTATATTCAAAAATACACAGCCTTTAGAAATGGCATATACCATGAATTATAAATGAATTCACCTTTGCAGAAACAGAATTCTACACATTTATATTCTGTTTGCAGTTGTAATAAAATCCTTTTTTCCTCTTGAAGTGGATATTCTTAAATCAGCAAGCTTCTAAAAGGTATAAGTATATGCCTCATACATGTTCTTCTTTCTGTGAACCTATTTTCTGAGCATTCAGCTCTGGGTGGCCCTCAGTGAATTCTCCACAAAACCCAGCAGAGGTCCAGCGAGCCACAACATAAAAGAAAAGAAAAAAAGAATTTATGACAATCTATAATGGGCTTGGAGGTCAGAGGTTGAGCCTTCTCTTTTGCAGGTTGTTTCCTGGTAACATCCTGATTAAGCTGGCAGTTTGAATTATATCCATGACATTGTGTAGTGCACAATCCATCTGCGCTAAGTCCTCTTCAATGCAGCTGAAGTAGCATGGGCAAAAGCTCTGCCTTTTTTCCCTTCAGTATGGGCCTTGAAATAGTCATCGTCTTTCTATCCACTTTATTTGTCGGTGCTCTTCAAAAGAGACCTTTAACAAGATGAATGCATCGTGGGCACCAAACCTTCATTATTATTGGCTTTGCCAACAAGTCTCAAACTACAACCTGGGTCTTGCTCTCTCTGTGGGTCTCATTCAGTGTAGTTGTCAGAATGTCTTCATATTAATGCAAGTCTCTTCACATTATAGGCTACATTCCAACTGCATTTATAATAATAATAATAATAATAATAATAATAATAATAATAATAATACTTCAGTTTTGTTACATTATGTGAAACTTCACACCACTGATTTAGTGAGACAGTAATAATAATAAAAGTGCAGCAGCTTCAATAAAAGAGAGAAAGTAGAGAAACAGAATTGGGGCTTAGTTCTATAGACAAAGACATATTATACACACTATATGCCTGGATAGACTGTACTATTCATGTTTTGGAAGTGACATATCTGTATCTTTGTTTTTCATAGCTAGACTAATGTGCAGTAACTTCAGATGCTAAGCAGCATTGCACTGGGTAGACTATCAACAAAAAGAGTAGTGTTGCTAGATTCAGGAGCCAACTCAAAATGAGCACAGCAGAGACTGTACACCATGCAACCTAGCTGCTGATTATGCAATGACACGCCAAAACCAAATACTGAGCAGGAAACAAACACACAACTGGCATCAGAAAATAATGCTATGTCTCTCAATAAAAAGGGGGTCATTTCAAACCAACATCAGAAAAAAACAAATTATGTTACATACAAACTATTATTAAAGACCAAAAGGGTAATTGCTCATATGAACTAGTCTTTACCAAGTTATTGGAAGGTGATCTCAAAGCAGTTGCTACTGGATTAAGCAATGGTTCAAATAATAGCAAGCTATAAATTCACTGTACCAGTTTTAGCTACACAGTATCACACTGCCAAAGTCACCATGAGTCACATGGTGACATACACCCACTGCCATGGCTGTAAATTAAAACTCAGAGCCCTCATGTAATTGTGATTACATGTCATTGTAATCACAATTGGGCAAGTGGTTGTCTGCTGTTGTAAGTGTTCAGACAGCTGGACAGACTCCATATACTAAAGATATACAAACAGCATTTCCCCTTTCGCCAGGGATATTCATCCCAGGCAGGGACAATACAATAAATAGCACGGGGAAGAGACATGCATTGGTTTGACCTTTTCTTTCATTCATTCTGCATATTGTCAGAAATATCTTGTACAGAACCTTGCTGCATTTACTCCAATAAAAAATTAATGAAGGTCATGCTGTACCTGCAACTGTAAATGTACAGTTTTGACATTCAATTCTGCACTGCAGACAGTCTCAGAAAAAAGAGGCACCAATTACTGTAGATCTAGTAATTTGAGTAAGGAGAATTATACTCTGCTAATGTGTGTGATTTTCCACTTTCGACACATTACAGCGCTGTCCCTGGGTCATGAAATATATTTATTTTAAGCATACCATTTATCAAATAATTACTACAACGTGTTTATCAGCAGTCATTCAAAAGAGGATAACTAACGAGGCCCTTCTGAATTACAATTCCATTATACAGTCCCCAGCATGGGGAAAGCTACTTTGAAAAAGTAACTAGCTAAAGCCACAAGCTACTCCTCAGAAAGATAGCTAGCTACACGTATAAGCTATTTTGAAAATGAGTAGCTAGCTACACTTTAATGCTACTTGGAAAAAGTAGCTTGCTACTTTTGAAGCTACTTTTACATTGTTACAAAAATATATAAAGGAAAACGAAACAGGATAGCAGCTGCTAATCACACAACAGTCAGTTGTACAGTGCTATTGTAACAGGGGAGATCTGGACTGACTGTCTGGCACATCCGTATTACTGCAGGTAGAGGGCAGCAGTTTCGTGGGATCTGCCTGTCGGCCATGGCGATGACACGGAGAGGTGGGGAAGAGGGTGTGTGTGCTTTCCCTCTCTCTGAGTGGCTGAGGGGCGGGCCTTGGGAGACTGCTCGGCCCATAAGAACTGGCTTGGTTATGCGCTCGGGTGGCTGTGTTGGGGGAAGTACAGTGTCGCTGGCAGAAGAGGCCGGTGTGAAATAAGGAGCAGGCGAGCCCGACTGAGGGGACAGCCTTCTGTAAAAATAATTTACAAAATAAAAGAAACAATTACCTACCCGAGGGGACGTGTATAGCTATACGGGGAACCCTGGCCAACCCCAGTGTATAAGCACAGCGGAGTGTAGGACGGAGACCCATGCGGACCGGCTTAGCGGCAGTGGGGGCACTGCATAAGCAGCACTTTTGTTTGTAGTTTTATTACTGTGTTTTATTTTCCCTTTTTCTTTCGCCTTCTGTTTTCATTATTATTTTTGAGCACTTGAAGGTGCACGGAGTTGGATACCTGTGTTGGTAACCCCGTGGTCTTGGTTTACTGTCGGCAGTATCCAGACCACGGACAACAGCGCCCTCTGCGGGCTAAACTAAATAAAACAATTAATAAGAAAAATAAATAAATCTGGGCACCTGTGCGGTGTTTCCAAATAAAATCTTCTGTCTCCCGTGTCAGTGAATACCCCCACCCTTCCACAGCTATTAAGATTCAATGTCTAGTAACGGAAGCTCTTGTATATGACATAAAAGTAACATTTCAAAATGAGAATCTGACAAATGATTTCGGTTTAGATGAAAAATGCCCTTACCAACGCTGAAGAGGCGTTCACAGGCTGCACTTGCAGGCAAACCTGTGTTGAACTTGATGAACACCTTCTTTAGCATTGGCAAGGACTTGTATGTTTTTACAAGTGATTTTTCACTGGATTCGAACACCTGCCCACTTCATTACTCAGATCACTCTTCCGGTTCTGAATTTTCAGAAAGAATCCTGAAAAGCTTTCATCATCCTCACTAGAAGTCTCCGTTCAGGTGTCAGCTGGAATTTATGCATCTCAGATTTTAAGATCAGGTGCATCTTTTGTTCTGTCCGAAGGTATTGGAGCAGGAACCTGGGGTGAGTTGCGGTTGCCAGAAGGAAAATGTTCTTCCTCAAATCTGTAGCCAAACCTATGGTGCAAACCACTGAGAATGGCATCAAGCAAAGGCATGCTGTGTCGCACAACTGAGTCCGACCAAACTGAAGTTTCTCCAAAAGGATGGAAATCGTTGGCTTCAAAGCACCCAGGTATGCCATCTTCTCTGCCTCTGTCAAGCGCCTGTGCCAATGGAGCCATAACTGGAAAACTTTCATAACTAAAATCAATATAGTCTTTGCTGAAAGAAAAATGTTCCCATTTGCCCCATTCAATATTATATAACAGTTTTGGATATATTTCCTGGGTATATTTATTTAGGGAAATGAGTCATTTTTTAAAATAATAACGCCTTGTTTCTTTTATATATATATATATATACAGTGCCTTGCATAAGTATTCACCCCCCTTGGACTTTTCCATATTTTGTAGTGTTACAACCTGGAATTAAAATGGATTTAATTAGGATTTTTTGTCACTGATCTTCACAAAATAGTCCATAATGTCGAAGTGGGGAACAAAATCTACATATTTTTCAAAATTATTTACAAATAAAAAACTGAAAAGTCTTGATTGCATAAGTATTCACCCCCTTTGCTGTGACACCCCTAAATAAGCTCTGGTGCAACCAATTGCCTTCAGAAGTCATATAATTAGTTGAATGGAGTCCACCTGTGTGCAATTAAAGTGTCACATGATCTCAGATTAAATACACCTGTTTCTGGAAGGCCCCAGATTTTGTTAGAGAGCATATCTGAACAAACAGCATCATGAAGACCAAGGAGCTATCAAAACAAGTCCAGGATAAAGTTCTGGAGAAGCACAAATCAGGGTTGGGTTATAAAAAATATCCCAAACTTTGAACATCCCCCGGAGCACCGTTAAATCCATTATTAAAAAATGGAAAGAATATGGCACAACCGTGACTCTGCCTAGAGAAGGCCGTCCACCAAAACTCAGTGACCAGGTAACAAGGGTATTAGTCAGAGAAGCAACCAAGAGGCCAATGGTAACTCTGAAGGAGCTGGAGAGATCCACAGCTGAGATGGGAGAAACCGTCCATGGGACAACTATAAACCGGACGCTCCACAAAGCTGGGCTTTATGGAAGAGTGGCGAGAAGAAAGCCATTGCTGAAAAAAAACAATATCAAATCCCATTTGGATTTTGCCAAAAGGCATGTGGGAGACACAGCAAACATGTGGAAAAAGGTTCTCTGGTCTAATGAGACCAAAATTAAATTTTTTGGCCTTAGCGCAAAACGCTATGTGTGGCGCAAAGCCAACACTGCTCATCACCCTGAGAACACCATCCCCACGGTGAAGCATGGTGGTGGCAGCAACATGTTAAGGGGATGCTTTTCATCGGCAGGGACTGGGAAACTGGTCAGGATTGAGGGCAAGATGGATGGAGCTAAATACAAGGAAATTCTAGAGGAAAACCTGTTTCAGTCTGCAAGAGACCTGGGACTGGGGCGGAGGTTCACCTTCCAGCAGGACAATGACCCTAAACACACAGCCAAAGCTACACTGGAGTGGTTTAAAAACAAGAACCTGAATGTCTTAGAATGGCCCAGTCAAAGCCCAGACCTCAATCCGATTGAGAATCTGTGGCAAAACTTGAAAATTGCTGTTCACCAACGGTCCCCATCCAACTTGACAGAGCTTGAGCAATTTTGCCAAGAAGAATGGGCAAAAATTGCAGGATCCAGATGTGCAAAGCTGGTAGACACTTACCCCAAAAGACTCACAGCTGTAATTGCTGCCAAAGGTGCTTCTACCAAGTACTGACTCAGGGGGGTGAATACTTATGCAACCAACAAATGTCTTTTTTTTTTGTTTAATTAACTTTTGTGTCACAATAAAAAATATTTTGCACCTTCAAAGTGTTAAGTATGTTGTGTAAATCAAATGGTAAAAATCCCAATTAAATCCATTTTAATTCCAGGTTGTAACACAACAAAATGTCGAAAAGTCCAAAGGGGGTGAATACTTATGCAAGGCACTGTATATAACATTAATTTCTGCATATTATTTTCAACCTCTGTGGTGCTATATTAAAATATGTCAACAGTGTTATTTGGTGCATGTATCAAACTAGTACGCTCCAAGCTCATACAAAATATGCCACACACAAATTATTTATTTGATCTTGAACATTGAAATAAAATGGAAGTTAATCTTACCTGAATGAATGCTATCTCCACCGCATACAAAATGGAGTCCTTCCTCCTGTTCCACCATAATCCTCTTTAGTTGTTCCATGGCCAACTTCTTCTGTGTCACTGATCACAACAAGGTTGAGGGTGTGACAAGCACATCCTGGGTGTTTTGGCAAGTGGTAGTTTTGATTTTCCACGTCAGACCCACAGAGGACATCTTCTTTATCTTCTTCATCAGCAAACAAACAGAAAGCTTTAATAAAGTTTGAGCCTTTGTCTGTTGTTGTCATTTTCACCTTGTTCTGTATAAGGCATTCCATATGGATATCTTCCAGCATCGAAGCAAGGAAATCATACGTGTGGCGCCCTAAGAGTCGCCGACAGGCCAATGCTCCTGACTGGACTGCTAGAGTGTCTGGATCGATCCAGTGGATGGTAACAATGAGAAAGCTTTTGTTGTTGCATGACAATGTGTCTGCTGTAGTTGACACAAAATCAAGCTTTGCCAACACATTCAGATGGTTTTTCTTCATGGTGGTGAACTCATCTTCCACCATCGTTACCAGGGTCTTCCTAGACATCAGTTGCCTTGTTGGTTGTAGCCCAAGTACAAGTTCTCGCACTCCAGGTCGATCAACAATGTTGAATGGTTGAAGTTCTTTCACAACAAAATTAAGGACCAGCTGGTCCACCTTCTGGTTCTGCACTAGCTTAGAAGAATGGATCTGCACTTTGTTGCAGCATCTTAAGCCAATATAACACAAGGCAACTTTTCCTGGGAACTGTTGCACCAAATGAGTTGCTGGCAACTAAGTTGCTTCAACTTCTATGTAACACCAGGCAACTTCCAATGGCAACTTTTTCAGGAAACTTAAGAGATGAACCAGTAATATTTAAAGTAAGTTTGGAGTTACTAAATCTGTTTTACAGTTACAGTTGTCATAACAACATTTAAAAACTTAACAGTTGCTAAAAGTAAAAATGGAAGAAAAAAATGTAGCAGTGTGTTTGAGAAAAAAAAAAGATACAGTAATGCAAGCAGCAATAGCAGCAAGTGAGCGTCTAGCAATAACACTGAGATTTCTGGCAAGAGGGGAAACGTTCCAGTCTCTGGAATACTTGTTCCATTTCAGCCAGAATACAGCAAGGCTGTTTGGAAACATGTCAGGCATTGTACAGTGGGCTTAGGGAAGAATACCTCATAACTCCACAAACTCCAAGAGTGGGTGTCTGTATCCTCAAAGTTTAAGGACATGTGGAATTTTCCACAATGCATTGGGGCCTTAGATGGCAAACATGTAATTATTGAGCCCCCACCACATTCAGGCTCTCACTACTTCAATCACAAGGGTTCACATTCAGTTGTTCTCCTGGCCCTAGTGGATGCTGAGCTAAAATTTTCATACATTGATGTTGGGACATATGGGAGAATGAGTGATGGTGGGGTTTGGGCCAAATGTGGTCTCAGTTCAGCTCTTGAAAGTAATCAGTTAAAGCTTCCGCCTCCACAATGCCTGCCAGGGCAGAATAGTAAGGTGCCATACATGGTGGGGGCAGATGAGGCCTTTGCACTTAAACCTTACCTGATGAAGCCCTACTCACGAGCAAACCTGACGAGGATCTTAACTATCGTCTCTCTAGGGCAAGGCGCTGCGTGGAGAATACCTTTGGAATACTGGCAAGCCGCTGGGGGATTTTCCGGAGAACATTTGGACTTGTTCCAGAAAAAAGTAGAAATATTAACACTCCACCAGAAGTGTGCTTTACACTCCACCTGGAAGCACTGACCAAGAAGATGTAGGGACAGGTCAAATAATTTCAGGTTCACGGAGAGAAGATGGTGCCTTGAATTCTTTTCTGCCTCTTCAAGCAACCCAAAGCAAACATGCATCATGTAATGGAAAGGAAATTAGAGAAAAATACAAACATTATTTCAATTCTACTGGAGCTGTGGCAGCTTAAAGCAATCACTTAAATTATTAAAAAGAAGATAGTTATTATAACTAGGCATATTTTTTTGTTGTAAATATAGAGACCTTCAAACAAAAACTCAAACCAACTGCTTTGTGTATAACAGATATTTATTACTAATCATTCAATTAAAAAACAGAAAATGCTTTAATTTATAATCAAATACAATATATTCATAAACAAAATAGAAACATTTTAAGTGAAATACAATGTATTAATTTAAAGACTAAACAGATTAATTTGATTAAATACAATATATGAATTAATAGAATAAATAAATGCATTACCGTTGTCGTAATAATAAAATTAAATATTAAGTCAGTTATTTTTTTATTGAAGAATTAACTGTCACAGTAAAACAGGTTTAAAAGGCACTGCATATCAACAGGACACTCCAGCCCTGCACCACCCCTTGTTCGCTGTATTTTTCACATACATAGTCGTGCATACCGATAAATCATCTCCTGATCACTCATTTTATCACCAAACTCCTCAATAATGTGATCCAAGTCATTATTTTATTACTATAACATCTAAAAAAAGCTTTAAAAATGTCTGTGATATTCTTTGAGCGCTGGATGCAGAAGCAGCTATCTTGTTTGCTTATGTCCGTGTTATCTATGTGGTGTCGGGGGTATCTGTATTCATGAGATACGCCCCTTTTATTTTTTTTCGGCTTCTCTCGGCTCCTATCGGTCTCACTCGGCCATTGAATGGTTTTCTCGGCTTTTTCCGGAGAAAAAACGACAAGAGACCTGTTTTTTACGTCTGACATAGGACCGCAAAGGGTTAAAAGGGTCTTATTATTTAGTAGTTAATTAGTAATTTAGCAGACACCTTTAAACACGTCGATTTACATGGTTTGTCAAACATAAGAATACATTGTACTACATAAAAAAACATTATGTGTAACATTGTACACATTCAACTTGGTGGCACTAGGTGACAACAGTTGCCCCTAAATTGTACCTGCTTCACTCTCCGCTAATACGGGGCAACTCTGTGAAATAATTTAACTAAGCTATAACATAAATAACATGATTTTACGTTGCAACAAAATCAAAATGATCTAGTTTTGAGCAACTTGGAGGAAAGTGCTTGACAATGTCGTTGCCTGAAACAGTTGCTTGAAAGTAGCCTCATGTTACATTGGCTTTCGAAGGAGGACCCCCACTGAAAGCAGCTGCACCCCTCTTTCTGGTGTGTTGGCTGGAATCCTGTAGCTTTCTCAGCTGCTCCACTTTTGATGGATGAACCCTCTGTAAAAAAAAAGGGGGGGGGGGGGGAAATAATGTTTAATCTCACAAATGCTTTTTATACCTCTGTAAATTGCAAAAAAATGAACAAAACTTCAGAACCAAATTTGAAAATAAAGGATTGAATTTCAAATTTAAAAGAAAAAATAATATTAATAAGCACTACAAGATGTTTAACTTGTAGTGGTGCGCTGAGCAAATATTTAAATAAATCAATTATAAATACACTTATTAATATTGATTAATCAAGTAAATCGGTTAATATTTATTCATTTCATTTATTTACATAGAAAAACAAAAGTAATTATAACAAAAGTTACTCCTATACATCCTAGATCATATTCTGTAATCTTCTCTCTTGAATTCAAATACTTTTCTGAGATCAGTATAAGCAGGGCTCCTGTGTTTCGGTTTTTATTAATTGTACTTATTTTTGTACATTTTGCCACAATTCTGTTTTAAATCCTCTGTATCTTAACTGTAATACAGCTTTAAATCCCGCTAACAAGCTTCTATTCCTGATTGTAATCTCGTTTTAAATCTCGCAAGCGGAGTCTCCAATAGAAATGTAGGAATGTGCTGTCACTCAGTAGTTGGGGCGGGTTTAAAGTATTCAGAACTAATCAATAATAAATACAAGTCAGGAAGGCGGGACATTGCCCAGCAGCACTGGGAAATGTATGTATTAGTATTTTCATAGTAGGTTTTATTTTTTAATGGGAAATAGGTAAAGTCAACGTGAATTGATTAATCATTTCCACAGTTTTTCCAGTGTTTCCCATTGTTTATTGGTTATCCACCTATTAAACTTTTTTGTATCGGGGGTGCTTTATAAATTAAAACTGAAAATCAAAAGCCCTAAGTATAAGTAAACAGCAGGAATGAAAAATGAAAATGTCATTGCTTTGCACTACATAACAGTGGCAAAGCTTAAGGCAGAATTGCTGTCATGGATGACTAAAGCACTAAAAGACATAAGTAATTTTATAATGTTAGCTTGTCCTTTCTAGCTTAATAACAGTAACAGTAATACTTACAATAATTACTGATGGGCAATAATATGAAAATTGTATATCAATATTGTGCACATATTTCGATAGATAATATCAAAGTCTTCCAAAACAAATTAAAATATAATAACACAATTGCAATATCATATACTATTATTATTATTATTATTTATTTCTTAGCAGACGCCCTTATCCAGGGCGACTTACAATCGTAAGCAAATACATTTCAAGTGTTACAATACAAGTAATACAATAAGAGCAAGAAATACAATAACTTTTGTTCAAGCAAAGTACAAGTGTGACAAACCACAATTCAATAATACAGCAGATAATAGTGATAGTTACATCAGGATATGATTAAATAGTGATAGTTACATCAGGATATGATTAAATACAAAGTACTACAGGTTAAACACTTGGCAGATTACAGTATTCTGAAGTACAGGATTAAATGCAGTAAAATAGGGGGCAGATAAGAGCAAAATAAAGCACATTTACATGAAGGGTGATAGTTTCCCAGGATACAAACAGAGGAGTTCTACAGGTGCTGTTTGAAAAGGTGAGTCTTAAGGAGGCGCCGGAATGTGGTCAGGGACTGGGCAGTCCTGACATCTGTAGAAAGGTCATTCCACCACTGCGGAGCAAGGGTGGAGAAGGAGCGGGCTCTGGAGGCAGGGGAGCGTAGCGGAGGTAGAGCTAGTCTTCTAGTGCAGGCAGAGCGGAGAGGTCAAGTGGGGGTGTAGGGAGAATTGAGGGTCTGGAGGTAGCTGGGTGCAGTCTGGTCAAGGCATCTGTATATATATACATATATAGACGTGAACAGGTATTTACATATGAAAAGCAATAACTTCCTTTAACTTAGTGGTGCTTTGCTTCACAATATCCAACAAGGTCTTGTTATATTGTTTTACTATTCCATCATCAGGCACCTCAAAACCAAAATATTTCTATACTTCATTGTGCACAGACTTTCTAGCCAATCCGGAAGTAATTGAATCTTTAGCTGCTCTGCGTGACGACACCTCTAAAAGTATTAAGTACGGTGTAACTGCAAATTTTGCATTATTTTGAGATGTGTTTTGATGTTTTAAAAGTACATCTCATTTATAACACTGAAAGTTCTCATTTTAAAAATACATTAATAATAGCATAAGTAATCACACTGACAAAATGCAATGAACCGCTGACATGTGCATACCTCAAAATAATACCAACAGTGCTTAACGCAGCATGCAAATGGTGTTTGGTACCTAATCCAATCAATGGAATAAAATGGTTAAACAATACTTTAGTGTGTGGTGTTTGCCTGCGAGACTGACAATGATTGGTATGTATATGGTTTGTTGTATCTTAATATAAAATAAACTTGATTATACTGCGTTCGTATATTTAGTAGAACCTTTGTGTATTTTGGGGGGCTGGAGCCGGGACTAAATGTCATCCTATTTACACCGTAGACAGCTTCCTAATTCTCGCCTTGTTTTTCAGTTTGTGCTTACCACGCAGACTGCAGACCCAATCTTAAAACAAACCATGTTTTCAATTGGTTTAAAAATGACTACTCACCTGAGCAGCTTTCGTTTTCATCTGACAGATGAAGAATTTTTCTCTCCTTCTGGCGGTCTTCCTTCAACAAATAATCCATCCAAAAAACTTTCAAAGAAATCTGCCCGTCCTGCTTCTCCTCCATCTGACAATGCTGCTGCTTCAATCCCTGCTTATCCAGCTGTGCCCGCTGCCATTCCTCTTCATCGCTCTAAATGCATTACAGCTCAGGGTGATTTTCCAGCGCAACTTTTACAAAGATTGGGCCATGGACAAACTCATGAAAGCTCTTTTCAAAAAAGGACTGCCCATTGAAGCAGGACACGATCGGGCTGCTTTATTTCATATTGCAATTCCATATCAGACGAGTCTGTCTGCCCTCCTCAAAAGTCTCAGCAGAGATCCAAACTAGTCATTTCACGCGCCACCCCTGCTGCATTGCAAACTTCACTCGCCTCTGATTCAGCAACTACAACCCCTCAGTTTTCAATTTCATCTGATCCTTCCTCTGGTTTGTGTTATCAGATTTTTAACGATATCAAGCAACTCATTCACATCCTCTTTCCACCACAATTTGTACAGTATCTGATTGCCTGGATGCACTAGATGGCAGGATCACTCTCTTGGAACCAGCAGCCATTACTTCCTCATCAATGGCAACAGCGTTCGCCTCTCCCGCTACTTCAGCCATGGCCACACCTACTCTCGAGTTGCCAATTTTCACTCTAGCGACCGCCTCTGGTTTAGGAACCTCTTCTGTTTCAGTTGTGCATTGCCACTCTCTCTCTCCTCAACTGAGACACAATATTATTGAAGGTAAAGACGTTAATTTGGTCTCTATTGCAACCTCAGAATTTCTGGATCACAGGGTAGTTGTCTGTGGAGATCTGTCTGTTACTCTAAAATCTTGGGATCCTCTTGGAGAATTTGTGCTTGCATTTTCTGTTTTTCGTGATGTGCTTTGTGAAGTTTATGCTCACCGACGACAAGAACTGGACTCACTTATTTAACATTATTGATCTCTTGGTCAGATATGGTGGTACCATATTTTATGAGTATCATAAATGCTTTTTCAGCCAAAGCAGCATCTTGGTTAGCATTGTACAATACACCGCTTTACTGGTCTCAACCTAATCATGATCTCTTTAATAGATTCTTCAGTGGTCTCCGTGCTGATGCTTGCAGGGCTTGTGCTTCCACCTCCCATTCTACCTCTCTGTGTCCAAAAGCAGCATCCTCTTCAGTCTCTTTATCAGCCTCAAATTATTCTCCCCCTGCTTTCGACAACACTCCTTTTTTTAGGAATCATGCATCTGCAGTTTCTTCAGCTCTGGCTGCTTTTTCAACAAGTAATGGTTCTCATGGAAGACCCATCACATATTCTGCTGGCAGACAGCTGTGCAATAATTTCAATTCCTCATTCTGCATTTCCAAAGGATGCAGTTTTTTACATCTGTGCAGTTTCTGCGGTGATGCTCATTCACATTCTTCCTCCCCAATCGTATTCTCTCATTCATTACATATAGGTACAGCAACATCAGCAGCCAAAATTAAAATCAACCAGTCCTTCCTCAGTGGTAGAATCTTACATTCGCTCTTCCCTCCTTGATATTATTCCACTAAACAAAGTATAGCTAGCATGCCCGGAGTGGGGGCCATCTATCCGCCAGGACCACCAGAGGATTCCTCCCAAAAAAAGGCAGGGTTTTCCTCTCCACTGAGCAGTTAGATTAGTTTATATAAAGGCTCTTAGGCATTCCTGACTGTGTCTGTGATCCATTTGGACAGCTCTGCCTGGAAAGGGCTTGATCATGGAACTTTGTTCCAGAACAGACAACACATCATGTAGACTGCCTACAACTTTCATATTGCCTGTCAACATGGCACATCAAGGCTCCCTCCCTGTCAGACTGGAAGGAGGTGGAAGAAGCCTCCAATCCAGACTGGTTGACATGGAATGCTGAGATAGTGTTTGGCAAAAAAGCAGGATTGGTATGGAGCGTAACCTTTGTCTGCAAAAATTAAGCAGGCTTTACAATAGAGAATGTCTGCATCTCACTCACCTGCTTAGCTGATGTACTTGCAAGCAAGGAAGTCGCTTACAAAGACAAATATTTCAGCTCAGCTGAATGCAAGGGCTCAAAGGGAGGCTTCATAAGTGCTTCAAGCACCACGTTAAGCCTCCAGCGTGGGATAACGTCCTTCATAGGTGGCCGAAGTCACTGAGCTCTTTTTAAAAACTGCCCTGCCAGAAGCTGAGCTGCTGGGGAGACTGAATCAATTTTGATATGGCAAGCTGAATAGCTGCCAAATAGACCTTTAATGTAGAGGGGGATTCCCCTTATCAACCGGTCCTGCAAAAAAAAAAAAAAGAAAAATAACTGCCATGGGACAGGTCGTGTAGTCAAAGCCCTTAGGCAAGCATCACGTCTGAAATACCCCACTTGTACCAATACAGGGAATGTGTGGACGCTGCTCTGGCATTGTGCAGGGTGTCAATAACCCTGTCGGAAAGACCCAAATATCTCAAATGTTGCCATTCAGGGACCAAACCCAGAGCCGCAGGCTCGATGGGTTGGGATGCCACAATGTCCCCCGTGCCTGACTGAGCAGGTCGCGACGTTCGGGTAGGCTCCACGGCTGAGCTGGCTCTTTGCAGATTCACCGTAAGTCCTAACCATAGAAAGCGGCTGATGAACAGTTATGTGTCAGCGTATGTCTGAGCGGGTGACTGGGCAAAACGAACCGGTCGTCCAATAATAGAGTACTCTGATACCTTTGAGTCTCAATGGGGCTAGCATAGCTTCCCTGCGCCTCGAAAAAGGCCTGGAGAGAGGCCAAACGGCAAAACTTAAAAGTGAACCGCAGGTACTCAAGTGTGCCGGTTTTTATGGGGATATAAAAATAGGCATCTTTGAGGTGCACCTTGGTGAACTAATTGCCTGGCCTGAATGACTGCAACTAGCTCTTGCATCGTCACATTTGAACTTCCTTCGGCTCAGAACGTTGTTGACCTGCCTGAGGTCAAGGATTGGTCTGAGGCCACCATCCCGCTTGGGCAAGGAGTAGAACCCATCCTCCAATTGGAGGGGGGGTACCATATGAATAGCTCATTGTTACAACAGAGCTGCTACCTCCTGAGACACCACAGCGGTGTCCTGTGGGTCCGTGATTTAACTGCAGCGAGTAGCCAATCTGAACAGTAGTAAACACCCAGATGTCTGTAAAGGGGCCCTGGACCTGTGGCAGCAAACCCCTAGGGCCGCTGCTCACCTGGAGGCGGTCTGGCCGCAGGCGTAGCTGGCTGTGCTGGTCCCAGAAGCTGCTGACACAGGGATAAAAACCCAGGCATATGCAATAGCAAGCAATGTACATTAATAATGTACAGTTGCTGCCTCCGCTGCTAAAGACAGTAACAGGACTGTCAGCAAGGCCTGCTTGGTACCAAACTGAGATGGGGGCACTGGTCGGTAGTGGGCCGGAACCAGACGGAACGGAGCAAACTTTGTCCCCATCAGACACGCGTGCCTGTTGGAAACTGCTGCCCAGAGCTTCTCAATTGCCAGGTGTGTGGCTCTCCAAGCGAGGAACGCAGAGCACTCTGTAGAGCTGCAGGAGAAAAGTTTCTCCAACGTATGCTTGGAGAATGCACACAAAACTCGCAGAAATGCGGTTTACCAGTGCCTCCCTTGCGTACTGCTGCCTGGCAGTGATCTACAGTTACCGAAGAAGCAAAATACAGGGATGCCCACCTGAATAGCTTCTGGCTTAACGCAACACAGCCCTAAGACTGGAGGAAGCCTGCTGACACTCACAGCCTTCGCAATGCTGCTGCAAGCAGAGACCAGAGCGGCAACAAGACACTACAGGAAAAACTACAGGCAGTCAGACCCGAAGCAGAGCTGAGCCCAGTGTTAGTGTTTCTGTGGAAAAAAAAAAAAAAAAATACACAGAGAAAAAAAAAATGTTCTCACACAATACAGTAAACAAACAATTACCATTATTTGAATATAGTTTTTATAACAAAAAACAATTTTTGTATTTTTACGCTTTGACCAAAGCTCGTTGCTTTGAGAGAGTAGCCGACTTAAGGTGTTTGATCCCAGCTGCAGGCTTCGTGCGGAGCACAAGGCCGCTGCGGGACTACGCAAAACCACAACTGAGTGGACAATACGTGAAAGAATTTACCTAAAACACGCAATTAATCACATTAATAGTGTAATACACAAGCAAAAAGCAGATAAAATTATTTTATTCAACACTTATCTGTTCATAGATCTCTCTCGTCTCAGGTCGGTGAAAGGAAGAATGATGATGACATCAGTGTCAGGACTGTCTTTTTATACCCCATGGGGGCGGGCGCGACTGCGTCACTGGCACTGCGTGAAATGACCCATTAAGTGCAAGACAATCTGAAAGCATGTCTCGCAAACAGAGATTTATTTTACCTAGTTGTGACAGAAATACAATGAGTTCTGGTGATAAATCTTCCTCCCGACCTGTGAGGGCGCTAAAGAACGGGAGGGGAAGTATCTGGAAGGGCTGGCCTGACAATTCGTTTCCGGGACCGGGAAGTGGGTCAGCCTGGAAGGAAGCGAGACTCTGTTGTAAGACCGTATTGATTTGACAGGTAAACGAGGGGCAGCTGCAAGTAATAAGGCAGCTGCAACCGTTTACCTAGATATCATGCGGGATTACATATAGGGGCCACGGTAACGCTGTTCTTTTCCTTCGTTTTGGGTAAAGCGCGAGAGAGAGAAGGACTGAGAGAGGAGCTCTCAATAATAAAAAGAGACGTGATACGTGTTTTGTGTTGTGTTTGTCTGTGTGGTAATTGTTTGTGTTTTACTTCACCAGACAGTTAGAGCACATCTCCGGAGCTGTCGCCGAGGGTCAGCACAATCCGGAGCACCACTGCACTAACCGTCACGAAATACTTGTGTTTGCACTAAGCACCAGCACGACTGCACTCACCCAGGACTGGTGACCGTGTGTTCATTTTTGTTCGGGACTGTGCCCTGTTTTGTTATCCCCGTGCTTTACACATTGGTGTGTATAGCCGGGGGTTTATTAGTTGACGGTCACCAGACCTGGATTATAAATAAAGCACTTTTTTCCCACTGTATACCGTTGTCTGCCTGTCACTCCTGCATCGCATCACCGCTACACCTGTTCCCCTTCACTAGCCACTTTGCCACACTAGTGTATTACCAGCTATCAAGTTTTAAAATGAAAATACATGTTTGCTAAAATCTATGGAGTTATTTTATTAGCTACAACCACTTGAATGTGTATTAAACTAATTGAGTGCAAGATTTATGTGTTCATTAAAATGACTAAAACTATCAACATTTGGTGGCAATGAAGAGAGTGCAATCAACTATGCAGTACATGAAAGCTTTATATTTATTACATATCAAAATGCTTTAAACTCATTCCAATACTACACATTAACTTTCAACAGCCACTCACTCACATTAAAATGTACAACGTCTAATAGCAATGCTTTTATGTCCTGAAGTGATATTAGCAGTGGGATGGAAGTAAGTTTCACAATTAGTGTGGTTGATATTAACAGGATAGTGAAATTATTCAAATGTAAATTGGCAGATCATCTCTATTGACTCCCATAATCTGCCTGGGTTATAACAAGAGGTAGGTGACATTATCATAAAAGATTTGAAATAAGTTTGTATATGATACACTTTTTACATACAGGAAAACGCTTATTCCCCTGTCAGTAAAACCTGGTTTGGACATTCTATTCTAGCAAGTTATCAAGAGTATCACAATGCAGAAATATATAGAAGCATCAATCTGTAAGTATGTATGTATGTATGTATGTATGTATGTATGTATGTATGTATGTATGTATGTATGTCGATATTAATTTGAGCATGTGCATACAGTGGATGTACTGTAGTTCATGGTGATCTATTTTTTCAGGTCAGTGGTAGCTATATTTTTGTATTAACAGTGGTGGCGTAAGATGAATGTCACTGTTATTCTCTCCTTCCTTTTATATATTTTTGTAAATTGTTAACACCTTCAAAACTCATATTTGTAATGATGTCGAGCCACAGTTTATGTGGGTCAAGGTTGGATTTCTTTTTTTTTAAGCTGCTTTAGAAGAATGTTACAAGATCAATGTTTTAACTTTTAATCTGATTAACAATCCTTAACGCAAGTTGTGATTAATGTCTGCTTTGGCACCAAGGGGGGGGGGGGGAGCTAAAAACCTTCTTCCCAACATAATAACAAAAAGCATTGCTTCTGTTTCTTTTCTGATAAGAGTCTTAAATACCAAACAGTTAGCTGCTTAATAACATTCACTGTAAACCATGCAGTCTGCCCAGCAGATCCACAAAGTAGGTAAAAGGAGGAAAAGTTAATTTCTTGGGTGAGTGATTCCATCGGTAGCTGCAGGGCAAAGTAGAAAGTGTTTCACTAAAGTAGCAATTGATTCTTCTATCAATCTGCGGCACGCGCGTGCTCTTCCAAGGAATGTATTAAATATGAAAATGGTATCCCGTTATCATCTGTTTCCAGCTTTCAGCCCGGTAAGCTTTTCTTAATGAATGCTGCAGCCTAAGGGACATGCACGCTGCCAGCAATAGCTTGTATGCATAATGGAGTGATGGTACCATTTTGCACATTACAATATCTGCAAGCTGAGGGGGGTTTGTGCAGAGTCACAAGTGACTGCTCTAGACAGCATGCTCCAAGTTATTATAAGATGTCTTAGACATTTCATATAAAACAGCTTTAACGGCTTTAAGTGAAGGAAAAAGCAGCTATGGGCTTGAACTACATCGTTTATACAGATACAGCAGCAGGGATTAGATACCTCCATTATTACAGATACACAGCTAAACATATACCATGTTACAGATTTATTTGTAAGGTTGAAAACACTAAGGATGTGCCACTGACAAAATCATGCCCGTCCACCCGCCCCTGCCACACAATCTAATGATTGAAATTCTAAACATAGAAATACGTTTTCCGTATCAGTATTTCTGCTTTCCTCTGAACTATGTTTTGTTTCACTTCCTTTAAATGAAAACAAAGGCCTGATCTTCGTACTCTCCTTTGTGATGGTATTGAGTTGATGACCACATTTCTGAATGCACATTTTTTTTTTACTTGTCAAAGAGTTTCTCTGTCTTTTGAAAACTGTGGGCAAGATTCTGAAAGAAAAATGTAATTGTTGATTTTTTTTTTTTATTACAATTGAATAAGCAGTTGTCTAAATATGTGTTTAAGTGCGGTTTGTAAGTCTGTAGATAGACGCTCCTCCATATACCCTCGCTGCCGCCAGGCATACCTGTATCACATACCCATAAAAAACAATTTCACACTAAAAGAGGCCCCCAGATTGAATTGCATTTCTGGTTTGGCAATTTTATTGGGTGGACTTTTTCTTTCTTTAAAAATTGAGCCATGATAATTTTACTCTTTTGCATTAGTGCTGCGCGTCTATGTTCAAATACCATGCCTAACATTTACATTATCAGATGTATGGATAAATATACTTTTAGTCCTTCATATGCTGAATTCTCTTTATAACATCCATGTGTGTTTTAGTCCATGAAACATTCAGATCTCAATATCCCAATATAAACTGGATCCGGGCTCTCAACCTTTTTTTCACAAGATCAGTTTAACAGCGCCAGTGAATGTGTCATTTCACTTCAATCATTTTCACCATGGCCACGTATATGTATTCTTATTCCAATACCTTATCTATACCTTTACATTCTTCAATCGCAACATACAGCATACATTGGGGTAGACCGTTCTTTCTACAAATATTCTGCTGTTATTTAGTTGCTTCATTTCAGTGAAATAAATAAAGACTTAATCACTGGTCTTTTCAATTGGCTCCATCAGTAACATAATATTGTACAACCAAGCAATTTTAATCAAAATGAATATTTTTTTTTTCCCCAATATTCCACATCTCTGATTGAAAATGAAGCATACTGTTTTTTGTTTGTTTGTTTTGTTTTAATTCTGTCTGGTTAAATCCAATGCATAGATCTACCTGGTCCGTACATGCTCCTTTCTGCTCTCTTCTTAACTCAGTGTCATGTTTCCCAGCTGATGATCGCTTCTGAATCTGAGGCTCATACGCCACCTGTTACAAATAAAACAAATTCTATTTTAACATCTGTTTTATTTTGTCTTCTTTTTTTTCCCAGAACTAGTAATATGGTCTCCTAAGGGCTAGCTACGAGGGCTGTGAGAAAATCCAAACACACTGCTCCTTCAAGGCCTTGTTTTGGCCCACAGCTGGCCTGAAAAATCAATGTATGCATCATTGTTGTGTTAAGTATCAGTTAGAACAGGTGCGCTGACAATGAAGCTATGCAGTATTTTTCCTATAGAACCAATGTTAAAGCCAGGCTGCCTAGCCAAGTTACAAGCAGCAAATACATATTTTAAAGTTCTTCTTATTACCTATAAGGCCTTACATGGTCTTGGACCTTCTTATCTTCAAGAACTGCTGACCCCATATGTCCCTGGACATCCCTACTATTAACACATCGTTAGAGTTAGAGAATTATTTATTTTTGTGCTCTCATCAAATCCCAGATGTAGAATTACTGTGGTATACATTGTTTGCCTTTCTTAGGACGTGTAAATAACTGAGCATTCAATCTTTGAGCCTGCTAGTTTTAATCACCAGTAAACCTGAAAAAAAAAAACGGTTCATTGTAAAACGTAATTTGCTCTAAATCCAAAGTAGCAAATCCGAATTTTTGGCATTCACTCAACACTCCCGGGTGCTTGCTCTGTTATTGGCAGCTGTCAGGTAGTAATACTGCCTATACTCAGAGATGTGTCACCCACTGTTGCAGGTGATGTTAAGAGTGATGGACCCCATTGTGAATACATGTCTTTTGCACTCTGTTGATGTCTGTACATTGCCATTATTAGTTCTCAAAAAAGTCTTTGTTAAAAACGTCCAGTAGTATCATGAAGATAAATGTCGTTGGAGCCTATATAGTGGACAGTGTTCAATATATTATCTTATCTAAACAGTTCAAAATAAATCCACCAGTGAGCCTCCAAAAGGGAGGAAAGTGGGTTGTTTACAGCTTACTTAATAACGCATTATGTTTATTTAACAAGTGCAATGTATGGAAAAGGAATATGTATATATATATATAAAGCAAACAGCTGAATTCAGAGACTTCCTTAGATCAAGCCCCTCATCTGCTTAGCAACGCAGCGTAACTTGGCAAAGTGCCAGTCAGTCATTCTGTTGTTGAATTTGAATGAATTCAAAGTAGATTAAAAAATGACATCTGATTTTTTTTTTTTTTTAAATCCTGCGGAGTTGAATACAAAAAGTTATTCAACACCACAACACTCAACGCTTGCACAAGACTGCATCCGTATCAAATACATAGTTTACACAGTAAATAAAGACCCCACAAGTTCATCTGTGTTTCTACAATGCTTAATTTTCAAATGTAAGAAACAAAAGCCTCTCTGAATTCTTGCTGTTGAAAATAAAGATGTTTTTAGCAGAGCACTTAAGAAAATTAGATGCTGAAAAAAATACAGCACATTTTGGATAGGATGCATTTTACTGAAGCACTAACTCCTAATAAACAATACACATATCTTCAAAATATCTCTAGTTTAATAACTCTTTGGCCCTGCAAAATACAAAAACACACAAATTAACATAAAGCCTATTCACAATCAGAATAAAATAATCAAAACAAAGCAGGAAAACTGTAGATACTGCAGAACAGTTTAATAATCCATGAACTCAATATAAACTCAATATAACATAAACAAGGATTTAATATGCCGAGTATTATGGTTAATAATGACAAGTGAATTTACATACAGATGCAAATTACAACAAACAATTTCACAAAGTGTAGATATGTTGTGTGCTATGTGCAGCATGTATACCGCAAGCCCCTACTAAGGAGCAGAAATGTTTGGTTATAGAGATTCTGTGCAAAAGGCAAACAGCAAGACAAACCTAACTGTTCTGTGACTAACCAGATCCAAAACACACCACTTTTGAAAAATGCAAACCATTTTTTTGTTTTACTATTATGATCCTGATGATTGTAAATTCCACGTTTCAATTATGGTAATTAACTGTCTAATTAACAATAGGGACAATGGGTAAAAATCCAACTGTATAAATGGGTAATTGTATGTAAAAAAAAAAAATGTGTAAAAAATATAATGTAATTGTATGTAAAAAACTAATGTGATATCTTATAACACTGGTAAGTCTGCTAAGAAATAAATAAATAAATAATCTACTACTTGTGCTAAACAGTTAGCAAATTCCATCACAATTCTTCCAGTCATCTCACCGCATATGCATTTACATGCAGTAAACGTATGACATACTGGGTGCGTTAAGTAACTGAGCAACTCAGAGCGAGAATCTTTCCGTCACTTGGATCCATCACATGTGCTGTACTGTAACTATGAGAAATCCATCACATGTGCTGTACTGTAACTATGAGAAATCCATCACGTGTGCTATACTGTAACTATGGCAAATCCATCACGTGTGCTGTACTGTAACTATGAGAAATCCATCACATGTGCTGTACTGTAACTATGAGAAATCCATCACGTGTGCTGTACTGTAACTATGAGAAATCCATCACATGTGCTGTACTGTAACTATGAGAAATCCATCACGTGTGCTGTACTGTAACTATGGCAAATCCATCACGTGTGCTGTACTGTAACTATGAGAAATCCATCACGTGTGCTGTACTGTAACTATGAGAAATCCATCACGTGTGCTGTACTGTAACTATGAGAAATCCATCACATGTGCTGTACTGTAACTATGAGAAATCCATCACGTGTGCTGTACTGTAACTATGAGAAATCCATCACGTGTGCTGTACTGTAACTATGGCAAATCCATCACGTGGGCTGTACTGTAACTATGGTGCCAATTAAAAGGGAGCATGTGAGAGCGACTGGGAGACTGTGTGAGTCAGATCAGTCACTGTATTGGTAACAAATAATCTCAAAAAATGTTAATGGCAACAAAACAAAATTAGGACTAGCAAAAGCAATCATTTCGATGTTTTTTTTTAAATTGTATTATTTTATTTCTCATAGATACCTTGCTACAGGTGACTCCTTCACAACCACAGCATACAGCTATAGGATTGGTATCACATGGCATGCACTTTCTGATTTCCACATATTTTCCCATCATTTCTGTTTGTATTCTTTATTGAGATATTTCTTGTGCTGCTTTATCATAAAAGAACAAGCTATTCTGCATTGCTATAATCAGACGTTCCCCCATCTTGCCTGTGATATTTGAAGTCTGAATACAAAAATAGCAGTGAAATGTCAGGTATAAAAAACGAGGCGATTAAATGCTGTAGTGTGAATAGCCCTTTAAATGTGATAATTCATTAGATGGGACTAGAAAATGTGAATATTATATTGTAATATCAAAAAATCAGAATAATAAAAAGCATCACCCTGTTTCTCAAGTGTGTTATTTTTGCACCGAGAAGAGATGTCAGATAGAAGGTCCTTGACTTGTGCTGTTCTAATGGTTGAACTGATACTTGGTGGACATTTCAAAATATTGAAAAACACACACAAAAAAAAAACAGGATCTACAGCTATGGCCAAAAGCTTTGCATCACCCTATAGAATTAACAAATTTCGACTGAAGAAACCTGCTAGATAATGTTACGTTATAACATATTGAATTACATACCGCTTTGTAGTTTTCTATATACTTAAAGAAAAACTGACAAACACAAAAAACAATTGCCATTTCAAAATGTAACACAAACTACTGTACTACTATTATGACTATTATGACTTTTGCAATGCCATTTTCTTTTGCAATGTCATTTTGTAGTTTCTTTGATTACATGATGTTAAACAAAAGATTTAAATTATGTTCATATAGTTTTTTTTTTTACATTCTGTCTCAAACCTACATTTCTAGGTGACGCGAAAATTTTGTCCATAGCTGTACACAATTGCTGGCATGTACTGTAAACTGATAACATATATTAAAAGAGAAACAGTCGAGCAAACCCTCTGGGAAGAAAGAACTTCAACACTGCACCACTTCACTGCATTTTGTTCACCATTATGCTGTTCATTTGAAAGGACATAATTAACTGGTTTTGTTAATTTGATATTAAGATTTGAAGCACTGCTGTTCAGTTTTAAGTGATAATCTCACCAATTTACTTGATATGATAAGCATATCAATCATTTTCCAAACGCATAGTGTTATTAGGCTCTTGTGCATTAACTAAAGTATGAACTGCTCATCAGCTTCTTGTTTTTTGTTTTAAATCTGAAATTCACCTTCTATGATAAGGTGAAAAATTAACAAATAAAACACTGTATCACTTCCTGGGGCAAGAGGCAGATATTAATAAATATAAAACACATTTAAAAAACAACTTCAAATTATGAACAAGAAAGCTCACCATTATTACCTACATCGGCACCCAACTATGCTATTGAAAAACATATTCAGGCTTGCTTATCCTCTGCTTCCAAAGATAGATATACGTAGGGGTACATTTTATTGTAGGTCTTTTTGCCAGGTTTGTCAAGATCAATCTATTGCACGTTGTTGTTTTCCCTGTTAGCACGTGTATCCCATCCAATAAAAGTACATTACAAAATACTGCATAAATGCTTTCTATTCATGCAGAAAAGTAGGTAACTAGATATTTCTCTAGCCCTTGATTATTATTATTATTATTATTATTTATTTCTTAGCAGACGCCCTTATCCAGGGCGACTTACAATTGTTACAAGATATCACATTATTTCACATTATACAGATATCACATTATTTTTACATACAATTACCCATTTATACAGTTGGGTTTTTACTGGAGCAATCTAGGTAAAGTACCTTGCTCAAGGGTACAACAGCAGTGTCCCCCACTGGGGATTGAACCCATAACCCTCCGGTCAAGAGTCCAGAGCCCTAACCACTACTCCACACTGCTGCCCCTTATACCCCTGAATGCATTATCTGCAGGCCAGTCTACACTGGATTCTAACACAAGATGGGACAAATCTTTTGTTTTTTATCTTACACTTATACGTCTTAGGGCAATGTTGACTGCTGTTAAATTCTTTAACTAAGTTAGCATAGTAAATGTTCACTGTGGCAATCTTCTCCAAATATTCAGATGAACAGAGCTGCTGAAAAACAATCAGAGGGTGGCCCTTTAAAATGAATGCTCTTACGAGATTTCTGGACTGGAATTTGTAATATAACCAGAAGCACAGTAGATCAGTTTAATTATCTTACGTAAATTACAACAAAAAAAATGTAACTTCAAAAGTATTATCAGACACAAACTTCCTGGTTTGGCTGGGAAGCACTGTTAAGTCATCTAGCACAGGGATTTTAAAAGGATTTTGTTTTTCAGATGAGACTTGAACTCGTGGCCTTCTGATGCAGATGGTCCACAGAGTACAGCACTGGCTGTGTTAAGCCAATACATAAAGCTCTCTTAATACCCACATGAATGCATTGTTAGCTGCAGACAATGCTGCCTAAAACCACTGGCTTTCTTTCAGTCACCTCCATCATGCCTGAAGCAACACAAATCTCTGGAACTGTAGAAGCTTTTGAAAAATCCTTGAGAGACCACATACAATACAATTCCCTAAAATACGTACGTTTTTTTAAGAGTCCTTTTTATATATAATTTGTTTCAACAGTAGGTCCGAATTGAAGGACAGTTTAGTTTGTATGTAGGCATATGTGAATCATCCTAAATAATTTAATTTGAACTAAACCAACTGAACTGAGACCTGATTTTTTCCCCCAGTGCAAAACCAGACACATAGGGAATTTGTCTGAAATCGACATACTGTAATGCACAGTACACATTAGTTCTTTAGTTGACTGTAGCCACATTATACGTATTTCACATCCAATGTGATAGTACTGTCATTAATGCAGCTTATAGTCCAGTGAAAGGTTACATGTATGTACCACTCTGTACACTGACAAAACTCAAGCTTGTATTACCGTAATAGTTTTTTTCGCATTGAAAATACATAATTGGCTGGCAATAATGTCCTATAACATACCTGCAGTGGTGAAAACAGAAAACAGTGTGTGTCAATACTAAACCTACTTCAGTTCTCTTGCTAAGAACCTATTTTTTTTCATTTGGGTATAAACCTGAGGGTCCATCGCAACAATTAAATTAATAAAGATATCAACCCCAATTCAAATCCTACCAAAATGACCCTTGTTTAATGGAGTGTTGTTATGAGTAGCCAGAATCCTTATGTGTGAATCAATGCGATCAAAATCCTTCAGAACTCACGGTTCCTAATCCGAGCCTGCTTCTCTCTCTCCCACATCTCCTTCAGGAAGCAGTGGAGTTGAGCATTTTTTATCTGGTTACTGGGAGACATTTGAAGTATGCAATGATACATAGACAAGCATAGACAAGGCTATTCCTGGCAATGTTTAATACAGTGGGGTTTATTTGAATGGTCTAAACAGAGGGGGTTCTTAATAATACTGCATTAAAACTAGCATATCCTATGTTTACTGTAACTGTACTCAGTAAAATAGTTCTAAAATGTTCATCATGAATGTGGTGCTGTATGCATGTCCAAAGTGATACTTTACCAGCTAGCTGGTGGGAGCAGGCAAGTGTTCCGTCAAGCACAGTATTCAACAGACAGTAGCACTGTAGGCGTAGTTCTTAAACTGTTATCTTACTTCACATCCTCTAACCCTATTGTAACAACTTTGTTAAATTAAATAAACATATAAATAAATAGGTAAAATATGCATTACAGGGGATTACATTTGTTGTCTGTTTGACCCCATTATGTCTGCTTTCCTACAAAAAAATGTATATCCCTGAATATAGCCATCCCTTTTTAAATATATATTTTAATAGGCACGACATTCACTACCAATACAGACGGGACATTTGTTCTTCATTTAACCCCCAAAAATGTGTTTACGCAGTGGTGGCTCCAATACACTGCATACTGCAAAAGCCTGCTTTGCAAATGTTGGTGTACAAAAGTACTTTTTAAATGCTTCCAGACAGTTCACATGATTCCCCAGCAATCAGCTCAAGCTTGGTCCCACCCTTACCTTGCATTAGCCAGTCGGTATAATTGCTGAAAGCCTATGCTGATTTAAGTTTATTAGGGGGAAGGGGTCTGGCAGTAGTTTAAGAACCACTGTGCTATACTGAGCCTGTGGAGAGCGGGGCTCTTCATCCCCTGTAATGGTTTGATGCAAATTGTAAATTGCATTGGTACAGTACATTTAAAAGTGTGATATACTTACATTCGCTCATCAGATCTGCTATATGCAAACAGCTGCTTTTCTAGCTCCAACATCTTTTTCTCACTGTTAAAAAAGAGAGATTAATACTGATGTTAAATTAATAGGTGTGTATATTGCATGCAGACTAATATACAATATATACCTGAACGATTATATAGGTTATGTATTTAATAACACATGGGGCCATATATGTAAAAAAAAAAAAAAAAAACTTTAACTAAAATCATTTTTGTAAAAGCAAAAACAAACTGCTAATGATGCAACATCAACATTTTGTTTTGTTGAAAAAAAATAAAATAAATAAAATTCATAATAGTACTGGGGTGTGCAATTCGTATCGCCTGACGCGAAGGACAACAAGATGTGTGTGATGGACAAGTTTTGCCTTTATACTTTGCCCGTCGGACAACTAGTTTTGATGTACTTATTTTTCCTATGTTCATTCTGTTGCTAGAAAGACACTCCGGGTATATTTCTAGAGCCACGCAAGTTTCTGAAAACTGAATTGTGGAAGTCTAGCACCTACACAAACATTTTAAAAAGTCCCACCCCTGTCACATCTGATAGGCTAGCTGTGGAAGACGCTGATCTTCTATTGGTTACAAAGAAACCCAGACATGGCTGCCTGAGAGTGAGAGCCTCTGTCAAAGCACAGGCTAATCTTTTAAACTTCAGGTATTGTTTTACGTTTTTTGTAAATGAGCAAATACGTGATGCAGCTTTCTTCATACATGAACCTGACATTTAAATGCAGCAATCTAGTAAAGTTACAAAAATAAATACAAATAAATAAAAAAAAATAGTTGCTAAGGTATTTAACGTATTAGAAAAAATCGTGTTGTGTAATTTATTAACACTTCGTGGTCAAGCGTGTACTTGTTCGGAAGATATTTAATAAAATGTAACGTTTACTGTTTATAAGCATTTCAACACAAACTATCCCTAGCAAAAACTGTTATGATTTTTTTTCTTTTGATTTTAGTGTTGCTAACCTAGTTTGCTATTTACCATATTTACATCTTTTTTATTAGATTTAAACGCTATATTTAACGCATTTTTTTTTGTACTATATATTTGAACAGGAAGATATATTAGTTATTTATTGGACATGCACAATCCATGGATTTGTGAAACTATTAAAAGATGAACATTATAATGATATAAATGAAATACTTATATATGAGATTATCTGTACGTTATTTTATTACTTTTTTAAAATAAAATACAGACTGTAATTCTCATGGCAATGTGTTTATGTATTAATTAATTGATGTATTTATTTTTCAGTGAGAGTAGTGCAGGGAAAGAATGTTGCCCTCCAAATAAATAAATAAATTAAATGCCAGCAGGGTTTGAAACCAGGAGCAGTGTTCCAGTTAGCCATCATGGGACAAGACGTTAGATGAGGAAAAATAGCTGTAAAATGTTTTTTTTTTTTTTTTTTTTAAGTATATAATAAAAATAAACAAAAGAAAAAAAAAACATTTTTTGTCTTTGCAGAATTTGATGGAGCCTACTGTAAATATTGTGTGCATTTTGGTAGAAAAACAGTAACTTCTAAGTTTTAAAAACACAAGTCCTTTATAAATGGGGTTCAGCAGTTGCAAAACTGAAAGCACATCAAGAAAAAGCAGAATTCCACAAAGCAGCAGTAATAATTGGCAAGGATTTCATGTCTGTGATGCAACAAACTAAAACACCTGGACATCAGTTGAAATTAGCTTATGGAGAAAGTGTGGAAAAAACAGGCAGAAGCTATTTTTATATTTGAATAACTCCAAGTATTGCTTATTATAGTTGTACTCATAGTATGTTACTTAAATTTACTCGCAAATGTGTTCCAAATTGCACTGAAAGGAACACTTCGTTGAGTTGAGGTGGGGTCGCAGGGAACCTTTTGTGTATCTTGAAGAATTTAGTGAACCCGTCAAGCTACAAGGCTAGTAGATCCGCCCCTTTTAATCACTAATTTGTGTTACTCTGTGTTAAATAAAACCAGAATCCTACAAGTTATATTCTACTTTTGTGTGTGTGTGTGTTTTGTGTGACGGGGAGGAGTCAAGTAGATTTTTAAGACTGACAAGTAGATTTTTAAGACTGACAAGTAGATTTTTGTAGCATTTTGTTCCTTGGGCATCAAGTTTTTTTTTCAAAAACTGCACACCCTTGTAGTATCATTTAATAAATATTGATGCTTCTCTTGCAAAAATAAAATAAAATAAAAATTCAAAGTGGGTGTGACAAAGATCGAATGATTCTTGGTGTTAGATCTCCCTCCCAACCTGCGAGGTTGCTGCATAAAGGGAACAGAATACCCTGGACTAAATGGCACGACAGTTTATTCCCAGGGTTAGATGGAAGTCGTCCATCTAGAAAGGGGGCGGGGCTACGGTACACAAACTCAATGACCCAAACGGGAAACGGCGTGGCATCCGCGGACTGGAGGAGCGGATGCGCTTCTTGACCAAGGGGTCATGGGTGATGTTATAAAAAGGGGACGTAGTGATGTGATCTGTTCCTTTGTGAATGGTTATATTAAAGGACCTATTCTGTGAAACGTGAGTGTTTTGTTTGTTTTTGTTTGTCGTTAATAACACTGTTTGTAATTATTTGGACGGCTAACACGATCTGGAGCTGTCACCAAAGGCCAGCACTAAACCATGATCAACAACACTGCACATTTGTTTAACACGAAAGAACTGTGTTCACTACGAGCATTACGAGTGTTTGTGTTTGTGTATGTGTTACGTGTGGGTGAACTGTAACCAGGACTGTTATTTCGGGGCCAACCCGCGGATTATAAATAAGCAATACACGCCGCTGTATTGCTTCATTACCATTGTTATTATTTACTGTTGTTTTGCCATCAGGCCATTGGATTTAAAAACCATGAAACAACTTTTCACGTGGATTATAATTGTCTGTCTGTTTACTGATCACCTGCACACTGCACACTGCTAACCACTTTGCCACAGTGGGTCTTCTGATAATTCCTTGGATATATCTGTGTGCCTATACTATATTATAATTACATTATTTAGACTATGCAATATCCATACTTCATATAAAATCTGTAATATTCTGGGCATTGCTTGTAACTTCTGTAGGCCTTCCTAGATCTGCTTTACTCTCAGTTAGGTGTTTTATGAGTGTCTGTGTATTATTATTATTATTATTATTATTATTATTATTATTATTATTATTATTATTATTATTATTATTATTATTATTATTATTAGTGGAGCAGTGTGGAGTACTGGTTAGGGCTCTGGGCTCTTGACCGGAGGGTCGTGGGTTCAGTCCCTGGTTGGGGACACTGCTGTTGTACCCTTGAGCAAGGTACTTTACCTAGATTGCTCCAGTAAAAACCCAACTGTATAAATGGGCAATTGTATGTAAAAATAATGTGTAAAAAATAATGTAATTGTATGTAAAAAAATAATGTGATATCTTGTAACAATTGTAAGTGGTCCTGGATAAGGGCGTCTGCTAAGAAATAAATAATAATAATAATATTATTATTATTTAGTTTAGGCAAAGTCCAAAAACAATAATATTAATTTTGCTGTATTGCCTATGTGGCTTAATTTCAGATGCTGGTGATGCATGTACTCTATATAAATAATATTATTAAAAAGCAAAACAGTAACAGACTCGGAAAAGTAGTCCTCTCTTCAACAAAGCTTACTGGAACACATACCGAACCCTGGGCTATACAAACATGCAACCCGCCAGTTTGAGATGCATTAACCCTGAAACTAATTTGGGAGCTATTCCACATTTTTTGTATTAAATATTCTGCTATTTGGTCTAACCTTAAACAATACAAAATACAGGCACTCCCAAGAATGCCACGTTCAAGGCAATGCCATGCCAAAAAGTTCTCAATAACGTTTGGGCATTACCTAAGCACCAGCAAGTGCACTATACTATAGGAACTCGAAATGCCCAAATGTGCGCTTGACTGTAAAATGATTACAGTCGCGCATATATATGACTGCCTTGAACTTTACATTTACACACCAGTCAATTAATAAAATCAACAACAACTTACATTTTTTAACAAATAAAGTTGCTGTTTTTTTAAAGCTATACAAAATTACACAGTACACTGACTCTGCGTTTCAGTTGCGTTATGTATTAGATTTACCGACCCTGCCACGGCGCAAGGAACACCAAAGAGTTGTGCTCATTGGAAGTTCAGCCTTACCCCTTAGTAAATCTATCCCGTGGTCTACAGTTGGTCTGCTTACGATTTAGCTAAAGTCGCTAAAATCGCTTAAATTAAAATATAATATTTTAATGTTACCTTTCATATCGCTTCTGTTGCATGTTCCCAATTTTTCCAAAACATTCTTTCTCGGAGAACGCCATGGATGTCCTTGTGATTTACAGAAACGGATGTCCACTGTTCAGCAGCACTTTCCAATTGTTTACCCTGCTTGTCATAATCACAGACTCCCAGAAAGCATTGCTGGTAAACATTCATGCCATGTGGAGAGATGAGAACCCTCTCGGTTTGAAAAACACATTTGTTTTCATCATTAAAAATTAAGATCGACTGCACTGGACTGAGCTCATCTACTTGCTGCAAACTCGTGCAACGTTTTCATGATCTGGAATTCTGAAATGCCCGTGAGCCGCACAAACACACAACACGATTCTGGCTACTGCACTGTTACGAAAGGTAGGCATTTCACCCCTCAAAGGGTAATAATGTGTATATTTGTTTATAATATAGTCTCAGTACAGTGTTATTGTTCCAGGGCGAGGGTCCGTTTGTATAGAAGTTTGTTTCAGCCATACATAACACGAACTTTTCCTACAGGGTTGTATTGAAGTTAAGCTCATGTCAATGTAAAATCAGGAATAGACCATTCAGTTGTATGTGGTATGTGGTGTCTTATTTCTGTGAGGACACAGTAAAATGCAATGTGTTTGTAATAGTGTATCGCAGCAGAGGCGTCAATTGCCCCCCCCCCCCCCCCCCCCCAATCTATATGACATTTATTTATTTATTTATTTATTTATCGGTTTTTATACAAAAGTATAACAAAGCACTGTACAGTACATACATAGCAGAAAAAAGAACAAACCACAGTCCATTTGTATAGCATGTCACACATACAAGTGCCACAGTCAGACCATTTAAATAACAGATTTAAATAACAGTACAGTACAGATAATAATGCAAACGCAGCAGTTTTAAAGTTACATTTAAAAACCCAGTAAGATGAGAAAGCCATTTTATAAAAGTGCGTTTTTAGTCTTGACTTAAAAACTGTAATGGGCCCAGCTAGGGTTGCCACCTGGCCCCATAATTTCGTAACACTTTGGAAAGGGACAGGGTTTTTAAGTTGCCCTTAAACTGAAATAAATAAACATTGTGAATTGAGCACTAAACAGTTGTTTAATTTATACCGATAATACAAATCTTACAAAATATAAAAAGCATCTTGAATAAACATGTAAGATACTTTTTTTATTTTGTAAAATTAATATTTCAGTTATCAATATTTAAAAGTTGTTATTTATATCCTGTTGATTAGTAATCTGTAGCCCTAATTTACACTGACTCTCCCAATTAAATAATAACACTGATCAGGTGTTCACGCTGTCTGGTGTCAGGAATAGTGAACAGCTAGTCAGTATTAATGATTTGAGCGGGAGAAGGCCATATACTATTAGAAATTATAAAGAAACTTTAAAATATATATATTTTAAAACTATTAATAAAATAAATAAATAAATATTGATGATGGTACTTATTTATTTATTTAATTTGTTAAAAGCTATTATTGTATTGTCATGCTGCCTTGAAATAATTAATCAACAGAATCAATTTAGCAAAGGTTTAGCGGTTAATTCACGCTTAAAGGCAACTTCAAAATCCTGTTCGGTCTCACAGTGTTCCGGAATTATGGGGCAGGGTGGTAACCCTAGTCCCAGCTTCCTTGACAAACGAAGGCAGAGCATTCCGTCATTTTGGAGCTCAACAAGAAAAAGCCCTTCATCCTGTGTTGCTTTAGTTGACCCTAGGAATAACCAGCAGCCCCGCATCCTGTGATCTCAGAGTGCGGTTTGGAAGATACGGGGTCAGTAACTCCTGCAAATAACTAGGTGCTAATCTATTCAGGGCCTTGTAAGTTAACAGCAAAATCTTAAAATCGATTCTATACTGCACAGGGAGCCAGTGTAAAGAGGCCAAAACAGGGGTAATATGTTCACTTTTCCTGGTTTTAGTCAGAATTCTAGCGGCGGTATTCTGAACAAGCTGCAAGCAGGATACCACATGTTATTGCATTACAATGATCAATTCAAGATGAAATGGGTGTTTTCCACTTGTCGACCCCCCTAGACACATAATAGAAGACATAAGAAGGTCGAAGTTTTCATCACAAACTAATACAATACGTTTTTCAAACATAATTATTTTCTAATCTAACCCGGATCCGGAATGGCATGTGTTTAACTTATCTCTCTCTATATACATTTTCGGTTTTTATGATTATCACCTCTAATCATAATGCAGAGATGTCAAAGGCTGCGATTTGGCCGTAGCAGCCACTATTTTTTGGAGGTACTGCTTCGGCGCTACGTTGAAGGGGTATGTATAATACTATGAAATCCTTTGGCTGGCCCTGAGCCTATGGCACCCAAGCTTAACCCTGAAGAAAATGTCATTTCTAGCAGCTGCGGCCAAGATGCTAGAAGCCTTGCATGGATGAGTCAGACTTTTGCCAACATGGCCAGTATTGTTGAAGCCTTGAGGGATGAACAGCGATTTCGTGGTCCCCACCCACGCGCGCCATTCCCCTGCTGGACATGTAGGAGGCGTGGGCATCTCAGCCACAACTGCCCGATGAAGCGTTCTCCAAGGTGCGCCGAGTGGGGAAACTCAATAGGACCAGGCTAGAGGGCAGACCGTGGTTTGTGAATATCAATGGGCCCCAGAGATAGAAAAGAAAACCAAACCGCAGCGAATAACAGCCAAAGTCCCGCAGGGGGACAGATCCATGACAGCACAATGAGAAGGGAAACAGCAGAGCAGGGAACCCAGTCAAGGTGCCAGCACAGCAGCAGACCACACAGAAGCCCAACCTGGTTCGGCTAGCGGGGCACTACCACGTGTATGTGGGCTGCAGGATAGAGGGCATCTACTGCAAAAGGCTTATCAACACTGGTTCCTCTGTCACTATTGTCCGTCCTGATGTCCTGAAGCGCACAAGTGGTCACTGGAGAGAGAGGCTGAGACCAGTGCAAGGTCAGCTGAGGACAGCCACTGGCAAGCCAGCCCCAGTGGAAGGGAAGGCAGTGCTTCAAATCCAGGTGGGAGAAGTGACGGCACAGCAAGAGACATGGGTTGTGGCAATCCACGACAAGCTCATCCTGGGCCTCGACTTCCTCCCAACCAACAACAGTCAGCTGGACATGACCACAGGCAAGCTGACATTAGGGAGTGCAGGGCAGCAGTTTTATGTGGGGCCAACAGCAAAAGGGAGAATACCTGCATTATATGGAGGATGGATCTAGAGAGAGGGGGCCACTGCCAGAGGCCCTGATGAAGATGTGCTAAAGAGGAAGTGCCCATCTAGCGCCAGACCAACGTGAGGCGCTACACCAGCTTGCTCAGAAGTACTGTGATACTTTCTGCCTGGACCCGAACAACAACGGCCGCACAAGCCTGGTGCAGCACCGTATTGATACCGGTGAACCGCGTCCCGTTCGCCAGCCACCACGCTGGCTGCCGCTAGCTCGTCGGGAGGAGGCAGTGAAGAAGATCCTGGAAATGAAGGCAGGGGTGATTGAGCCGTCCCACAGCCCCTGGGCCTAGCCTTTCATTCTTTTTTTTTTTTTTTAAACGTGTAATTAGTTTCAGCATTGCTCTATTAAACTCTTTCAGTTAACATATACTGTTCGTGTGTCATTATAATTGCATTAGCGCATAGTACTCTCCAAGTAATCCAATTGTTTGTTCTGCTATGTGTTTGTAGTGTCAAATAAAGACAACGAGACAGCAGAAATCAGCATAAGGGCTGCTGTTTACATCCTTGAAGAAGAATGAGAAGCTGCATAGTTTAAGAGTAGGGTGAAAAGTTCAGAGTTCCAGTTCTGTTTTTGTTATTGTTTGTTGCATTACCATAAGTATTATGTTTAACACTTCTTCTAATAGGCCTTTATCTAATAATATGCAATAATAATTAACCATTTTGTTTGATAGTTGTTTCATAATAAATCATGGTCATAATCATTTGAAATGGTTTGTGTGTGTGTGTATTTATCTTGTTATAATGTCAAAGTGAAAAATAAAATCTACAAATTGTACTAAATTAATTACAAATATAAAACAGAAAATAATTGATTGCATAAGTATTCACCCCCTTGAGTCAATATTTGGTAGAGGCACCTTTGGCAGCAATTACAGCCATGAGTCTGTTATCTATCACTGACACTGTTAAGTCGCCCTGGATAACAGCGTCTGCTGAGAAATAAATAATAATAATAATAATAATAATAATAATAATAATAGAGGTACCAGAGCGATAGAGAGATACATGAACTGGGTGGAGTGATACGTTTGATACTGTGCAGAGCAAAGGGTTATTTGTTAACTCAGTTCAACACATTGAGGTGATCAATCCATTGTGTTAAAACCAGTTTGTCGTTTTAATGAATGTTCTCACTATCAGAATGCAGGTGATTGTCAGAATGGGCAAATTTATGGATTTATCCTGAAATAAAAAGTAAAATAATATCAGCTACTCTCATGCAAAATTAAAATGCACCTGTTATGCGTCAACACAATTCATGTCTGTTTTGGATGAAAAGTACAATGGTGTAAAAGAAACACACAACTATATCCCCACAATTATTGAAAGTGGAGGTTTACATAGTTTTCAGCTGATTTCACCAAATGCATTTAAATTGTCTGGGAGATTGAGATATTGACGAGAGGTTCATTTTTTTCTGTTTCCTTTAAGGACTGAAATATTACTGAGGCAAGACTGTGTTTAATACGAACATTCAGGAAACAATTACCTTCTTGCCAGCTGCATCCGAATTCACTTGCACACCCTTATCATTTTGAGAAATGATATCGTTACATTTCATTTTATTCTAAGTAACACCCAGCTGTTTTTAAAATTGCCATCTTCTTAAAAAACCACCCATTTGGAATAAATTGCAATATTTATCAGATGGCTTTCTTGCAGCCAGATGACAATAATAGGGTGTAAATCAAACAGCAAGTAAGTACTAAAAGATATCGCAGTGAGTGCACCCTAATAGAGTCTGAAATGCAAGGGTCCTGTAGTAACAGCTCCAACCTGGAAGACCACGGTGACTGGATGTCCAGCTCTGTGTTGCACTCAGTCCCAACATTTCTTTCATTTATGTATGTTGTTGTTGTTTCGAGAAGACCTTATCAATCATATGGTCTCCTTGTCATCTCCAAACTGTAAATAGGATTATCAATGGTTATTTCTATATATATATATATATATATATATATATATAATTTAATTTTTATGTGTTTTTGTATGTTCTTTTACAGTGTCTGAACGCAAACTATTTGCAAACAAAGATATTGATGTTGGTAACCCTAAGAAAAATATGAACTGGATACATCACCTGGTACACGTTTGTGTTTGATCCTCAGTTACCGTATATCTTATGTCCATTACAGCAATCCGATCACTTCATTCATCTTGCCATACTGTAAAGAGAAAGGCTTTCAGGTTTTCAAATGTGCCTGCACTGCGTATAAGCTTTTAATGGGTTATTATTTTATTACAGCTTGCTTGCAAATGGAATTGAGCATCCAATAATTGTCCAGATATTAGTGTAAATGTATTTGGCAGCTGGATTGTGTTGTCTTTGCCTATATCCTAATATGTGAATCCGATTAAGCCAATTAAAACACTAATGACACCACATTAGAACATTAATCACACACTTTTCTTAAATGGTTGTTCTAAAACACTATCCACCTTTTCTGAAGTTCAAAGTTGGTCTTTTATTCAATTAACATTGTTTGACTATGTAAATTGGTTATAATTAGCACAATTAAATGGAATAATTCATGTAAATGTGTGTTTTCTGTGAACTGACTCATTTGCAGATACACTACTTATCTTAAATCAATTATTTTAATGTGCATTGGTAAAGTAGTTGAGTGTCATCCCCTCCAATGGAATGCCTTATAACCTGAACTTTAAACAAGTTTGTAAATATCTTATTGACATTTGTAACATATAATAAAACAACCAATCATAGTGCAGTCTTTGCCAAAATTCCAGCACCTCTTATCCTGTGTGCAGGTTTCACCTTGTGCGTCTAACACCACACCAAGATTCAAACAACACGAAAACCACACATATATACCTGCTAGAGTACCTTTAAGAAAAAAATACAGAAAAACCACACATATATATACTGGTAGAGTACATTTAAGAAGAAAATACAGAAATAAAAAAGCAAAATTGAACTTTTTGGTCTAAATTCCAAGGGTTACGTCTGGCGCAAGCCCAACACTGCACATCACCCAACCAAAACCATCCCAGCTGTCAAGCATGGTGGTAGCAGCATAATGTTATGGGGATGCTTCTCTTCAGCAGGGGCTGGGAAGCTTGTCAGGATAGAGGGTAGAATGGATGGTGCAAAGTACAGGCGAATCCTTGAGGAAAACCTGTTTGAGTCAGCCAAGACTCTGGAACTGGGGAGGAAATTCACATTTCAGCAGGACAATGACCCGAGGCACAAAGCCAAAGCCACACTGGAGTGGTTGAACAAGAAGAGAATTAATGTTCTTTAGTGGCCCAGTCAAAGTCCTGACTTGAATCCAAACGAAAATTTATGGCGAGACTTGAAGATTGCAGTCCATCGACGATCCCCTACAAATTTATCAGAACTGGAGCAATTGTCCCATGAAGAATGGGCAAAAATTTCACCATCCTACTGTGCAAAGCTAGTAGAGACCTATCCAAAAAGATTCATAGCAGTAATTGCTGCAAAATGTGCTTCTGCCAAGTACTGACTGAAGGGGCTGTATACTTATGCAACCAGTAAATTTCATTTTGTAAATTTTCTTTGTAAGTTTTGCTGACATTTAACCACCTCCTCATATAACAGTGTTCAGTTTAACCACTACAGCTTTGAATAAAAAAAAAAAGTTAGTTTGAAAAACTGTGCATAAATTATTCGTAATTCAACAAAATGTGACAATTTGCTTTGAGTGGTGCGTGTGGGTGGTGCTGTCAGACCAGGAAATGAAACAATAACAATGGTTGTACAGGCAAAACGGCTCTGCTGTGCTCGTATTTAATAATTACCTGTGACAGGCTACCTGCAGGGGTTATGTCAGGCCAGAAAGAAACACACACAGACAGGCAGTACTCGGGATGAAAACTGAGTCGCTGCGGCACTCAGTATGTTTATTGTAAGATAAAAGTTTGAAACAGAAAACAGGACACGGCACTTGCGGCCAAAATAAACAGACAAACAAAATGGACTAACACTTAAACAAACGGTGGACTAACAGACAAACAAACACGGTGAGTACAAATAACTTATATTTACTTTCTTTTACTTTTATTTACTCCTTCTCCACACCCGTTCTCCACTCACTGAAAACACAACCCTGAGTGAGTGAAACGTGCATCTATATATACTATTGTGCCGGGATTCAATTATGAATTAATTATTCACTTGAATCCCAGCATGTGAACTAATTCTGTGCAACCCCGTCCCCACATATTATTAAATACTTTAAATGCACGTGAAGTACAATCCCCGTGCCTAAATACAATTAAACATTTTAAATAACTCGTGCTGCACACACCCATTTATATTCCGTGCAGCCATATCTATACACCAACATTAACACACGCAACATACAACATAAAACACAAAAATACACACGGGCGGGGCACATTGCCACATTAACAAAATAAACAGTATAAACAAAAGAACACACAACACAAAGCAAAGAGCACTCTAGCCAAAGTAAAACAAACACTAATAATTCTAAACAAGTATATTTTAGAAATAGCAATTGTTTCTCTATTAATTTAGACTCGCATCTCGCCTATGACACTCTCTCCTGGAGTGCAGAAAGGTGCAGGTTTTTATACAGGTGACCATCTCCCGATTAGCAACAATTAATCAATGAATTAACTCGGGAGATGGTCACCTTCTGCACAAGGTTTTTAAATAAATAAACAAAACACAAAAGCACGGCTTTTCGCCGTCATCTACTGTACGTCCGCACATAAACACAATATATTTATATAATAATGATAATAACAAATGAATACCTACATAAATAATAAAATACACACAAGGGGTGGGCACCCGTCACAAAGTGAAACAGGCTTGATTTCAAACCACATGACATGAAGCTGTTCTCTGATTGCTCAGCTGTGTAGTTGTCGCTTGATGAATTAGCAAAAATAGGACCAGGTTCTGTTTTGTTTTCCTCGCTCGCGTTGGAATTTGTTTCGCTCTTTGGTGTGAAGGGCTCTATTGAAAAGCACAGGTTATTTATAGATTTATTGAATATTTAACATATTGGTTTAAAAATCTGTTCTCTAGTTTCCCTGAGGATGCCAGGACAGATTCCGTCAGGCCCTGGGGATTTGTTTATTTTAAGTACTGCGAGCTCCCTTAGTACTTCATTCTCTTTTATAATAAACTCTGGTAATGATGTTTGTGTACATTCTGTTAACTTTGGTATATTGTATAAATCCTCTTTTGTAAATACTTGTATAAAGTATTGATTAAGTACATCTGTGATTTGGTTGTCTTTAGTCACTAAATTACCACTGCTGTCACGTAAACTACTGACTTCCTCTTTCAGTTTCCTTTTAGCATTAACATATTAAAAAACCCTTTTGGATTACGTTTACTATCTGCCACTACTTGTCCCTCTAATTCCCTTTTTGCTCTCCTAGTCTGCATTTTAAGGTCTCTACAGGCCTCTCTGTATTCTATTTATGAGGCTACTCCCTTTGATTTAATAGAAAGGTATCATTTTTTGTTATTATTATTATTTAATACCCAGCTTAATGGATCTATTTACCCATCGTGGTTTATTTTTATTAAGTTTATCTTTTCTCATTTTTGGGATAAATGTATCCTGCATTTCTAACATTATATCCCTAAATGTAATCCAATTGTTTTCAGCTCATTATCTATTAGTATTCTTTCCCAGTCTGTGTTTAGAAGCTCCTGTTGCATTCCTTTGTAATCTGCTGTCCTGAAATTGTATACCATCGTCTTTGATTTGTGTACTGCCCTTGATTTATTTGCCACAAACGTTATCATATTATGGTCACTTATTCCTAGTGGTTCTATTACCTGTAAATTGTGTATCCTTGCTTCATACCAAATCTAGACATGAATTGTATCTGTAACACTTGAATAGAAAAGGCCTGCTTGTACTGTAACGCTTGAGTAGAAAAGACCTGCTTGTACTGTAACGCTTGAGTAGAAAATACCTGCTTGTACTGTAAAGCTTGAGTAGAAAATACCTGCTTGTACTGTAACGCTTGAGTAGAAAAGACCTGCTTGTACAGTAACGCTTGAGTAGAAAAGACCTGCTTGTACAGTAACGCTTGAGTAGAAAATACCTGCTTGTACTGTAAAGCTTGAGTAGAAAAGGCCCACTTGTACTGTAACGCTTGAGTAGAAAAGGCCCACTTGTACTGTAACGCTTGAGTAGAAAAGACCTGCTTGTACAGTAACGCTTGAGTAGAAAAGACCTGCTTGTACAGTAACGCTTGAGTAGAAAAGACCTGCTTGTACTGTAACGCTTGAGTAGAAAAGACCTGCTTGTACTGTAAAGCTTGAGTAGAAAATACCTGCTTGTACTGTAACGCTTGAGTAGAAAAGACCTGCTTGTACAGTAACGCTTGAGTAGAAAAGACCTGCTTGTACAGTAACGCTTGAGTAGAAAATACCTGCTTGTACTGTAACGCTTGAGTAGAAAAGACCTGCTTGTACAGTAACGCTTGAGTAGAAAAGACCTGCTTGTACTGTAACGCTTGAGTAGAAAAGACCTGCTTGTACAGTAACGCTTGAGTAGAAAAGACCTGCTTGTACAGTAACGCTTGAGTAGAAAAGGCCCACTTGTACTGTAACGCTTGAGTAGAAAAGACCTGCTTGTACAGTAACGCTTGAGTAGAAAAGACCTGCTTGTACTGTAACGCTTGAGTAGAAAAGACCTGCTTGTACTGTAAAGCTTGAGTAGAAAAGGCCTGCTTGTACTGTAACGCTTGAGTAGAAAAGGCCCGCTTGTACAGTAACGCTTGAGTAGAAAAGGCCCGCTTGTACAGTAACGCTTGAGTAGAAAAGGCCCGCTTGTACTGTAACGCTTGAGTAGTTGCCAAGCAGAGATACTGGCTCCTTTTGTTATATTAGATTCTGGGGATATTAAAACATATGTTATGTATGTGCTAAGGTTTTCCAGGAGTTTTGCACTTCGGAAGTTCTATGTTACTAGTCATTTTTTGACTGTGCTGTTCTGTGTGTTGTCTCATGTTTTGAATGTGACTGTGCTGTGTGTTGTCTCATGTTTTGAATGTGACTGTGCTGTCTCATGTTCTCATGTTCTCATGTGTGACTGCTGGATATTGTCTCATATTTTAACTGTGCTGGTCGTTGTCTCATGTTTTGACTGCTGGATACGTCTCATGTGTTGACTGTGCTGTGTGTTGTCTCATGTTTTGAGTGTGACTGCTGGGCGTTGTCTCATGTTTTGACTGACTGTGCTGTGTGTTGTCTCATGTTTTGACTGTGCTGGACGTTGTCTCATGTTCTGACTGTGCTGGACGTTGTCTCATGTTTTCACTGTGCTGGACATGTCTCATGTTTTGACTGTGCTGGACGTTGTCTCATGTTTTGACTGATTGTGCTGTGCTTTGTCTCGTTTTAACTGTGACTGTGCTGGGTGTTGTCTCATGTTTTGAATTTGACTGTGTTGTGTGTTGTCTCATGTTTTGAGTGTGACTGCTGGGCGTTGTCTCATGTTTTGACTGACTGTGCTGTGTGTTGTCTCATGTTTTGACTGTGCTGGACGTTATCTCATGTTTTCACTGTGCTGGACATGTCTCATGTTCTGATTGTGCTGGAAGTTGTCTCATGTTTTGACTATGACTGTGCTGTGCATTGTCTCATGTTTTGACTGTGCTGTGCATTGTCTCATGTTTTGACTGTGCTGTGTGTTGTCTCATGTTTTGACTGTGCTGGACGTTGTCTCATGTTTTCACTGTGCTGGACGTTGTCTCATGTTTTCACTGTGCTGGACATTGTCTCATGTTTTGACTGTGACTGTGCAGTGTGTTGTCTCATGTTTTGACTGAGCTGGATGTTATCTCATGTTTTGACTGTGCTGTGTGTTGTCTCATGTTTTGACTGTGCTGTGCATTGTCTCATGTTTTAACTGTGACTGTGCTGTGTGTTGTCTCATGTTTTGACTGTGCTGTGTGTTATCTCATGTTTTGACTGTGCTGGACATTGTCTCATGTTTTGACTGTGACTGTGCTGGACGTTGTCTCGTTTTTTTACTGTGACTGTGCTGTGTGTTGTCTCATGTTTTGACTGTGCTGGACATTGTCTCATGTTTTGACTGTGACTGTGCTGGACGTTGTCTCATGTTTAGACTGCTGGATGTTGCCTCATGTTTTGACTGTGCTGGACATCTCATGTGTTGACTGTGCTGGACGTTGTCTCATGTTTTCACTGTGCTGGACGTTGTCTCATGTTTTGACTGTGCTGGACATTGTCTCATGTTTTGACTGTGACTGTGCAGTGTGTTGTCTCATGTTTTGACTGAGCTGGATGTTATCTCATGTTTTGACTGTGCAGTGTGTTGTCTCATGTTTTTACTGTGCTGGACGTTGTCTCATGTTTTAACTGTGACTGTGCTGTGTGTTGTCTCATGTTTTGACTGTGCTGTGTGTTGTCTCATGTTTTGACTGTGCTGGACATTGTCTCATGTTTTGACTGACTGTGCTGGACGTTGTCTCGTTTTTTTACTGTGACTGCTGTGTGTTGTCTCATGTTATGACTGTGCTGTGTGTTGTCTCGTGTTTTGACTGCTGTGTGTTGTCTCATGTTTTGACTGTGCTGTGTGTTGTCTCATGTTTTGACTGTGACTGTGCTGTGTGTTGTCTCATGTTTTGACTGTGCTGTGTGTTGTCTTGTGTTTTTACTGTGCTGTGTGTTGTCTCATGTTTTTACTGTGACTGTGCTGTGTGTTGTCTTGTGTTTTGACTGTGCTGTGTGTTGTCTTGTGTTTTTACTGTGCTGTGTGTTGTCTCATGTTTTTACTGTGACTGTGCTGTGTGTTGTCTTGTGTTTTGACTGCTGTGTGTTGTCTCATGTTTTGACTGTGCTGTGTGTTGTCTCATGTTTTGACTGTGACTGTGCTGTGTGTTGTCTCATGTTTTGACTGTGCTGGACATTGTCTCATGTTTTGACTGTGCTGTGTGTTGTCTCGTGTTTTGACTGTGCTGTGTGTTGTCTCATGTTTTTACTGTGACTGTGCTGTGTGTTGTCTTGTGTTTTGACTGTGCTGTGTGTTGTCTTGTGTTTTTACTGTGCTGTGTGTTGTCTCATGTTTTTACTGTGACTGTGCTGTGTGTTGTCTTGTGTTTTGACTGTGCTGTGTGTTGTCTTGTGTTTTGACTGTGCTGTGTGTTGTCTCATGTTTTGACTGTGCTGTGTGTTGTCTTGTGTTTTGACTGTGCTGTGTGTTGTCTTGTGTTTTGACTGTGCTGTGTGTTGTCTCGTGTTTTGACTGTGCTGTGTGTTGTCTTGTGTTTTGACTGTGCTGTGTGTTGTCTTGTGTTTTGACTGTGCTGTGTGTTGTCTTGTGTTTTGACTGTGCTGTGTGTTGTCTCATGTTTTTACTGTGACTGTGCTGTGTGTTGTCTTGTGTTTTTACTGTGCTGTGTGTTGTCTCATGTTTTTACTGTGACTGTGCTGTGTGTTGTCTTGTGTTTTGACTGTGCTGTGTGTTGTCTCGTGTTTTGACTGTGCTGTGTGTTGTCTCATGTTTTTACTGTGACTGTGCTGTGTGTTGTCTTGTGTTTTTACTGTGCTGTGTGTTGTCTCATGTTTTTACTGTGACTGTGCTGTGTGTTGTCTTGTGTTTTGACTGTGCTGTGTGTTGTCTCATGTTTTGACTGTGCTGTGTATTGTCTCATATTTTTACTGTGACTGTGCTGTGTGTTGTCTTGTGTTTTGACTGTGCTGTGTGTTGTCTTGTGTTTTGACTGTGCTGTGTGTTGTCTCATGTTTTGACTGTGCTGTGTGTTGTCTCGTGTTTTGACTGTGCTGTGTGTTGTCTCGTTTTTACTGTGACTGTGCTGTGTGTTGTCTTGTGTTTTGACTGTGCTGTGTGTTGTCTCATGTTTTTACTGTGACTGTGCTGTGTGTTGTCTTGTGTTTTGACTGTGCTGTGTGTTGTCTTGTGTTTTGACTGTGCTGTGTGTTGTCTCATGTTTTGACTGTGCTGTGTGTTGTCTTGTGTTTTGACTGTGCTGTGTGTTGTCTTGTGTTTTGACTGTGCTGTGTGTTGTCTTGTGTTTTGACTGTGCTGTGTGTTGTCTCATGTTTTTACTGTGACTGTGCTTTGTGTTGTCTTGTGTTTTTACTGTGCTGTGTGTTGTCTCATGTTTTTACTGTGACTGTGCTGTGTGTTGTCTTGTGTTTTGACTGTGCTGTGTGTTGTCTCGTGTTTTGACTGTGCTGTGTGTTGTCTCATGTTTTTACTGTGACTGTGCTGTGTGTTGTCTTGTGTTTTGACTGTGCTGTGTGTTGTCTCATGTTTTGACTGTGCTGTGTATTGTCTCATGTTTTTACTGTGACTGTGCTGTGTGTTGTCTTGTGTTTTGACTGTGCTGTGTGTTGTCTCATGTTTTTACTGTGACTGTGCTGTGTGTTGTCTTGTGTTTTGACTGTGCTGTGTGTTGTCTTGTGTTTTGACTGTGCTGTGTGTTGTCTCGTGTTTTGACTGTGCTGTGTGTTGTCTTGTGTTTTGACTGTGCTGTGTGTTGTCTCATGTTTTTACTGTGACTGTGCTGTGTGTTGTCTTGTGTTTTTACTGTGCTGTGTGTTGTCTCATGTTTTTACTGTGACTGTGCTGTGTGTTGTCTTGTGTTTTGACTGTGCTGTGTGTTGTCTTGTGTTTTGACTGTGCTGTGTGTTGTCTCGTGTTTTGACTGTGCTGTGTGTTGTCTCATGTTTTTACTGTGACTGTGCTGTGTGTTGTCTTGTGTTTTGACTGTGCTGTGTGTTGTCTCATGTTTTGACTGTGCTGTGTATTGTCTCATATTTTTACTGTGACTGTGCTGTGTGTTGTCTTGTGTTTTGACTGTGCTGTGTGTTGTCTTGTGTTTTGACTGTGCTGTGTGTTGTCTCATGTTTTGACTGTGCTGTGTGTTGTCTCGTGTTTTGACTGTGCTGTGTGTTGTCTCATGTTTTTACTGTGACTGTGCTGTGTGTTGTCTTGTGTTTTGACTGTGCTGTGTGTTGTCTCATGTTTTTACTGTGACTGTGCTGTGTGTTGTCTTGTGTTTTGACTGTGCTGTGTGTTGTCTTGTGTTTTGACTGTGCTGTGTGTTGTCTCATGTTTTGACTGTGCTGTGTGTTGTCTTGTGTTTTGACTGTGCTGTGTGTTGTCTTGTGTTTTGACTGTGCTGTGTGTTGTCTTGTGTTTTGACTGTGCTGTGTGTTGTCTCATGTTTTTACTGTGACTGTGCTTTGTGTTGTCTTGTGTTTTTACTGTGCTGTGTGTTGTCTCATGTTTTTACTGTGACTGTGCTGTGTGTTGTCTTGTGTTTTGACTGTGCTGTGTGTTGTCTCGTGTTTTGACTGTGCTGTGTGTTGTCTCATGTTTTTACTGTGACTGTGCTGTGTGTTGTCTTGTGTTTTGACTGTGCTGTGTGTTGTCTCATGTTTTGACTGTGCTGTGTATTGTCTCATGTTTTTACTGTGACTGTGCTGTGTGTTGTCTTGTGTTTTGACTGTGCTGTGTGTTGTCTCATGTTTTTACTGTGACTGTGCTGTGTGTTGTCTCGTGTTTTGACTGTGCTGTGTGTTGTCTTGTGTTTTGACTGTGCTGTGTGTTGTCTCATGTTTTTACTGTGACTGTGCTGTGTGTTGTCTCATGTTTTTACTGTGACTGTGCTGTGTGTTGTCTTGTGTTTTTACTGTGCTGTGTGTTGTCTCATGTTTTTACTGTGACTGTGCTGTGTGTTGTCTTGTGTTTTGACTGTGCTGTGTGTTGTCTTGTGTTTTGACTGTGCTGTGTGTTGTCTCGTGTTTTGACTGTGCTGTGTGTTGTCTCGTGTTTTGACTGTGACTGTGCTGTGTGTTGTCTCGTGTTTTGACTGTGCTGTGTGTTGTCTCGTGTTTTGACTGTGCTGTGTGTTGTCTTGTGTTTTGACTGTGCTGTGTGTTGTCTCATGTTTTTACTGTGACTGTGCTGTGTGTTGTCTCATGTTTTTACTGTGACTGTGCTGTGTGTTGTCTTGTGTTTTGACTGTGCTGTGTGTTGTCTTGTGTTTTGACTGTGCTGTGTGTTGTCTTGTGTTTTGACTGTGCTGTGTGTTGTCTCGTGTTTTGACTGTGACTGTGCTGTGTGTTGTCTCATTGCCATGCTTCACAGCTGAGCTTCTCTAATTGTGGCTCCTCCAACTGCAGACCCTAATCAAGCAATTTCCCCATCCCAGCCCCATCAAATTGCTCTTTAGCTGTTGAACTGTGGAGTTTTGCTCTCCTTTTCACATGCTAATCATCCCTATTCTCAGTCCCTCTGTGAGGCTATTTGTAGTGGAATAAATCCCCTTGTTCGCTGCCTGCATGATTAATTGATATTGTTGCAGAGCTTTTTGTTCGTGCTGCACAGAGCTGAAAGGCTGTACATATTGGGGGTGACGAAGAGAGCCTCCAAACACCATTTCACCGCTGGGCTCTTTTAAAGGCTGATGAAAGGGATCAATCCCATTATTTTATCCTATTCATTTAATTTTCACTAGAGAAAATAAAGAAATAAATGAAAAAAGAAATATTGAGGTCTCTTTAGTAGAGTGAAAAATATAGGCAGCTTCTGTTCATAAGCATCTCATATCTATTAAGAAAAAGTCCTACAATGCAATGTACACAGTACCGTCATATAATAACACATGAAGCATAATCCACACATGTTATTTAGTTTTTAATTCAAAGGTTTTAAGTTGTAAAATATAATATTTTTTTTATTAAATTAAGACGCTACACTAATACACTATTTGTACAATACATTTTTACATACATAATACATGCAATAACTGAGTTGTACCAAAGTCAGCCTTTAGCTATGCAGCAAATATCTTGGTATATTTACGTTGCCATTCCAGTATTTCTATGTCATAATTGTTGTGCAATCGTTGACGAGTGCACTGTCAGCTGAGTAAACTTACCTTTGAAAGTCTGTGGTAAGAATATATATGTGCCTTTGTTGTTTAGACAGATAAAATATGAAACAAATACTATCAACCTCGATAACAAATAATCTAAATCCACTAGATAGGAGATGAAACCATGGGTAGAAATCAGTCCTACCGGAGCCACAAGATACAGCAGCTTTAAATTAAACTCTCCTTCCTGAGGGTGACCTACAAAACCTGAAGCCTTGAACCCAGAGCCCTGTATCACCGATTGATCATTCTTCCTCACCATTCATCTGAACAGGAATTCTACTCCATTTCCTGCTGTCTTTGTAATAGAGTAAAATGAACACCATGTACGACCATTACACACTCCAATGAATGAATGAAGAAATAATATCACAAACTACGTTTTATCATTAGTATACAGTCTCTAGACCATTTAGAAAATCATTTTTTAAAACAATAAAATTTGCGGTACCAGAATATATATATATATATATATATATATATATATATATATATATATATATATATATATATATATCATCTTTTAATCAGATTGGAAACACTGCAGAACAACATCAACAAAAACATGTGTTTTATTTTTTTATTTATATTTCCCTTTGTTCCCAAGTCAATGTATCATGGTTTCTTTTACTGCTTCACTTCTGTTTAATTCTTTAAAGGAATATGTCTCCTGTCTTTTAGACAGTGTATGCCATGTAATTGATATGCTTTAACAGAGGTCAGAATTTGCATGAGAATGAAGAGCAGTAAATGAATTTAATATTCTGCCCACATCTCTAATTATTCCTCCAGACCTTTGTCTCCCTGCTCGGCAGCTAGAGAGTTCAGCTGCTCTCCAGCCAAACATCTGTGCAGTTAATAATTTGATAAACAGCTAATACAAATACTTTCTGAATGATCTGCCAGTGCAACCCTTTTTCTTCATAGAGACCTGCAACATTTGGCCCTGGTTTATTTTGTGCAGATTTGGTTTATTGTAACCAGTTATTCTTCAGAACTTGCTAATCAGCTTTTATTTATTATTTTTTTTGTTCCTTGTCTTTTTCATGACTGGGTACATTGGGTTGCTTTTATTATTAATTTCAACTTAATACAAATATATTTTAAATTTATAATTTAAAAGTGTTTGCTTCAGTGAGATATTTTGATATTCTACTTAGAATCTTATTCCGCTCGGGCTTCTTCCTCTCGTTCTGGAGACAGCGGGGCTTCTTCCTCTCGTTCTGGAGACAGCGGGGCTTCTTCCTCTCGTTCTGGAGACAGCGGGGCTTCTTCCTTTCGTTCTGGAGACAGCGGGGCTTCTTCCTCTCGTTCTGGAGACAGCGGGGCTTCTTCCTCTCACGCTGGAGACAGCGGGGCTTCTTCCTCTCACGCTGGAGACAGCGGGGCATCTTCCTCTCATGCTGGAGACAGCGGGACTTCTTCCTCTCACGCTGGAGACAGCGGGGCTTCTTCCTCTCACGCTGGAGACAGCGGGGCTTCTCCCTCAGGCGCTGGAGACAGCGGGGCTTCTCCCTCAGGCGCTGGAGACAGCGGGGCTTCTTCCTCTCGTTCTGGAGACAGCGGGGCTTCTTCCTCTCGTTCTGGAGACAGCGGGGCTTCTTCCTCTCACGCTGGAGACAGCGGGGCTTCTTCCTCTCACGCTGGAGACAGCGGGGCTTCTTCCTCACGCTGGAGACAGCGGGGCTTCTTCCTCTCGTTCTGGAGACAGCGGGGCTTCTTCCTCTCGTTCTGGAGACAGCGGGGTTTCTTCCTCTCGTTCTGGAGACAGCGGGGTTTCTTCCTCTCACGCTGGAGACAGCGGGGCTTCTTCCTCTCAAGCTGGAGACAGCGGGGCTTCTTCCTCTCACGCTGGAGACAGCGGGGCTTCTTCCTCTCACGCTGGAGACAGAGGGGCTTCGCCCTCTCGCACAGCAGACAGCGGGGCATCTTCCTCACTCTGGAAAGAGCGGGGCTTCTCCCTCTCACGCTGGAGACAGCAGGGCTTCTTCCTCTCACGCTGGAGACAGCGGGGCTTCTTCCTCTCACACTGGAGACAGCGGGGCTTCTTCCTCTCACTCTGTAGACAGTGGGGCTTCTTCCTCTCACGCTGGAGAGAGCGGGGCTTCTCCCTCAGGCGCTGGAGACAGCTGGGCTTCTTCCTCTCATGCTGGAGACAGTGGGGCTTCTCCCTCAGGCATGGAGACAGCTGGGCTTCTTCCTGTCACGCTGTAGACAGCAGGGCTTCACCCTCTCATGCTGGAGAAAGCGGGGCTTCTTCCTCTCACGCTGGAGACAGCGGGGCTTCATCCTCTCATGCTGGAGACAGCGGGGCTTCTTCCTCTCACGCAGGAGACAGCGGGGCTTCTTCCTCTCACGCTGGAGACAGCGGGGCTTCTTCCTCTCACGCTGGAGAGATCGGGGCTTCTTCCTCTCACGCTGGAGACAGCGGGGCTTCTTCCTCTCACGCTGGAGACAGCGGGGCTTCGCCCTCTCGCGCAGCAGACAGCGGGGCTTCTTCCTCACTCTGGAAACAGCGGGGCTTCTCCCTCTCACGCTGGAGACAGCGGGGCTTCTTCCTCACTCTGGAGACAGCGGGGCTTCTCCCTCTCACGCTGGAGACAGCAGGGCTTCTTCCTCTCACGCTGGAGACAACGGGGCTTCTTCCTCTCACGCTGGAGACAGCGGGGCTTCTTCCCCTCACGCTGGAGACAGCGGGGCTTCTTCCTCTCACACTGGAGACAGCGGGGCTTCTTCCAATCACTCTGGAGACAGCGGGGCTTCTTCCTCTCACGCTGGAGACAGCGGGGCTTCTTCCTCTCACGCTGGAGACAGCGGGGCTTCTTCCCCTCACACTGGAGACAGCGGGGCTTCTTCCTCTCACACTGGAGACAGCGGGGCTTCTTCCAATCACTCTGGAGACAGCGGGGCTTCTTCCTCTCACGCTGGAGAGAGCGGGGCATCTCCCTCAGGCGCTGGAGACAGCTGGGCTTCTTCCTCTCATGCTGGAGACAGTGGGGCTTCTCCCTCAGGCATGGAGACAGCTGGGCTTCTTCCTCTCACGCTGTAGACAGCGTTGCTTCACCCTCTCATGCTGGAGAAAGCGGGGCTTCTTCCTTTCACGCTGGAGACAGCGGGGCTTCTTCCTCTCACGCGGGAGACAGCGGGGCTTCGCCCTCTCGCGCTGGAGACAGCGGGGCTTCTTCCTCTCACGCTGGAGACAGCAGGGCTTCTTCCTCTCATGCTGGAGACAGCGGAGCTTCTTCTCACTCTGGAGACAGCGGGGCTTCTTCCTCTCACGCTGGAGACAGCGGGGCTTCTTCCTCTCACGCTGGAGACAGCGGGGCTTCTTCCTCTCACGCTGGAGACAGCGGGGCTTCTTCCTCTCACACTGGAGACAGCGGGGCTTCTTCCAATCACGCTGGAGACAGAGGGGCTTCGCCCTCTCGCGCAGCAGACAGCGGGGCATCTTCCTCACTCTGGAAACAGCGGGGCTTCTTCCTCTCACGCTGGAGACAGCAGGGCTTCTTCCTCTCACGCTGGAGACAGCAGGGCTTCTTCCTCTCACGCTGGAGACAGCGGGGCTTCTTCCTCTCACACTGGAGACAGCGGGGCTTCTCCCTCAGGCGCTGGAGACAGCTGGGCTTCTTCCTCTCACACTGGAGACAGCGGGGCTTCTTCCAATCACTCTGGAGACAGCGGGGCTTCTTCCTCTCACGCTGGAGAGAGCGGGGCTTCTCCCTCAGACGCTGGAGACAGCTGGGCTTCTTCCTCTCATGCTGGAGACAGTGGGGCTACTCCCTCAGGCATGGAGACAGCTGGGCTTCTTCCTCTCACGCTGTAGACAGCGGGGCTTCACCCTCTCATGCTGGAGAAAGCGGGGCTTCTTCCTTTCACGCTGGAGACAGCGGGGCTTCTTCCTCTCACGCGGGAGACAGAGGGGCTTCGCCCTCTCGCGCTGGAGACAGCGGGGCTTCTTCCTCTCACGCTGGAGACAGCAGGGCTTCTTCCTCTCACGCTGGAGACAGCGGGGCTTCTTCCTCTCATGCTGGAGACAGTGGGGCTTCTCCCTCAGGCATGGAGACAGCTGGGCTTCTTCCTCTCACGCTGTAGACAGCAGGGCTTCACCCTCTCATGCTGGAGACAGCAGGGCTTCTTCCTCTCACGCTGGAGACAGAGGGGCTTCGCCCTCTCGCGCAGCAGACAGCGGGGCTTCTTCCTCACTCTGGAAACAGCGGGGCTTCTCCCTCTCACGCTGGAGACAGCGGGGCTTCTTCCTCACTCTGGAGACAGCGGGGCTTCTCCCTCTCACGCTGGAGACAGCAGGGCTTCTTCCTCTCACGCTGGAGACAGCGGGGCTTCTTCCTCTCACGCTGGAGACAGCGGGGCTTCTTCCTCTCACGCTGGAGACAGCGGGGCTTCTTCCTCTCACACTGGAGACAGCGGGGCTTCTTCCAATCACTCTGGAGACAGCGGGGCTTCTTCCTCTCACGCTGGAGAGAGCGGGGCTTCTCCCTCAGGTGCTGGAGACAGCTGGGCTTCTTCCTCTCATGCTGGAGACAGTGGGGCTTCTCCCTCAGGCATGGAGACAGCTGGGCTTCTTCCTCTCACGCTGTAGACAGCGGGGCTTCACCCTCTCATGCTGGAGAAAGCGGGGCTTCTTCTTTTCACGCTGGAGACAGCGGGGCTTCTTCCTCTCACGCGGGAGACAGAGGGGCTTCGCCCTCTCGCGCTGGAGACAGTGGGGCTTCTTCCTCTCACGCTGGAGACAGCAGGGCTTCTTCCTCTCATGCTGGAGACAGCGGAGCTTCTTCTCACTCTGGAGACAGCGGGGCTTCTTCCTCTCACGCTGGAGACAGCGGGGCTTCTTCCTCTCACGCTGGAGACAGCGGGGCTTCTTCCTCTCACGCTGGAGACAGCGGGGCTTCTTCCTCTCACACTGGAGACAGCGGGGCTTCTTCCAATCACGCTGGAGACAGAGGGGCTTCGCCCTCTCGCGCAGCAGACAGCAGGGCATCTTCCTCACTCTGGAAACAGCGGGGCTTCTCCCTCTCACGCTGGAGACAGCAGGGCTTCTTCCTCTCACGCTGGAGACAGCGGGGCTTCTTCCTCTCACACTGGAGACAGCGGGGCTTCTTCCTCTCACTCTGGAGACAGTGGGGCTTCTTCCTCTCACGCTGGAGAGAGCGGGGCTTCTCCCTCAGGCGCTGGAGACAGCTGGGCTTCTTCCTCTCATGCTGGAAACAGTGGGGCTTCTCCCTCAGGCATGGAGACAGCTGGGCTTCTTCCTGTCACGCTGTAGACAGCAGGGCTTCACCCTCTCATGCTGGAGAAAGCGGGGCTTCTTCCTCTCACGCTGGAGACAGCGGGGCTTCATCCTCTCATGCTGGAGACAGCGGGGCTTCTTCCTCTCACGCTGGAGACAGCGGGGCTTCTTCCTCTCACGCTGGAGAGATCGGGGCTTCTTCCTCTCACGCTGGAGACAGCGGGGCTTCTTCCTCTCACGCTGGAGACAGCGGGGCTTCTTCCTCTCACGCTGGAGACAGAGGGGCTTCGCCCTCTCGCGCAGCAGACAGCGGGGCTTCTTCCTCACTCTGGAAACAGCGGGGCTTCTCCCTCTCACGCTGGAGACAGCAGGGCTTCTTCCTCTCACGCTGGAGACAGCGGGGCTTCTCCCTCTCACGCTGGAGACAGCAGGGCTTCTTCCTCTCACGCTGGAGACAGCAGGGCTTCTTCCTCTCACACTGGAGACAGCGGGGCTTCTTCCAATCACGCTGGAGACAGAGGGGCTTCGCCCTCTCGCGCAGCAGACAGCGGGGCATCTTCCTCACTCTGGAAACAGCGGGGCTTCTCCCTCTCACGCTGGAGACAGCAGGGCTTCTTCCTCTCACGCTGGAGACAGCGGGGCTTCTTCCTCTCACACTGGAGACAGCGGGGCTTCTCCCTCAGGCGCTGGAGACAGCTGGGCTTCTTCCTCTCACACTGGAGACAGCGGGGCTTCTTCCAATCACTCTGGAGACAGCGGGGCTTCTTCCTCTCACGCTGGAGAGAGCGGGGCTTCTCCCTCAGGCGCTGGAGACAGCTGGGCTTCTTCCTCTCATGCTGGAGACAGTGGGGCTACTCCCTCAGGCATGGAGACAGCTGGGCTTCTTCCTCTCACGCTGTAGACAGCGGGGCTTCACCCTCTCATGCTGGAGAAAGCGGGGCTTCTTCCTTTCACGCTGGAGACAGCGGGGCTTCTTCCTCTCACGCGGGAGACAGAGGGGCTTCGCCCTCTCGCGCTGGAGACAGCGGGGCTTCTTCCTCTCACGCTGGAGACAGCAGGGCTTCTTCCTCTCACGCTGGAGACAGCGGGGCTTCTTCCTCTCACGCTGGAGACAGCGGGGCTTCTTCCTCTCACGCTGGAGACAGCAGGGCTTCTTCCTCTCACGCGGGAGACAGAGGGGCTTCGCCCTCTCGCGCTGGAGACAGCGGGGCTTCTTCCTCTCACGCTGGAGACAGCAGGGCTTCTTCCTCTCACGCTGGAGACAGCAGGGCTTCTTCCTCTCACGCTGGAGATAGCGGGGCTTCTCCCTGAGCCGCTGGAGACAGCTGGGCTTCTTCCTCTCACGCTGGAGACAGCTGGGCTTCTTCCTCTCACGCTGGAGACAGCTGGGCTCCCTCCTTTCTTCCTCAGGCGCTGGAGACAGTGGGGCTTCTTCCTCTCTTACTGGAGACAGAGGGGCTTCTTCCTCTCGCCCTGGAGACAGTGGGCCTTCACCCTCAGGCGTAGGAGACAGAGAGGCTTCTCCCTCTCTTACTTCTCCCTCTCACGCTGGAGACAGCGGGGCTCCTTCCTGTGGCGCTGGAGACTGCTGGGCTTCTCCGTCTCATGTGGGAGACACTGGTACCTTTGCTGCTGTTCTCTCCATGCCTGCCTTTAGGTAGCAGAGGACCAACTCCACAACCTCCTCCGGTGACCTTGGGCGGTGTCCTCGCTGCCAGGCCCTCTATCGGTCCCCATCCCTCTACCGCAGAGCATCATTCACCATCGGCATGGACTGGTCCTCCAGCCCAGGATTTTCCTTTATCCAGTCCCACAACTGGCCTGACTCCAACTCGCCTTCCATTCTTTTTACAAAAAAAAAAAAAGTGTACCTGCAGTACTGCTCCTGGCCTGTGGAGGCGTTGCTATCCCACTGCTTTGACACCAAGGCTGTGTCTCAAATTGTTTCCTATGCACTATCCCCTAAGACCTACGTAGTGTAGTTCCCTTCGTTGGCAGCGTGGGGCGCATAGCAAAAGTTCACTTTGGGACACACTTCAACGTCAGCATTCTGTGCTGTTACCTATGTATTTCCTTAATACCTATTATAATACTTGGTGAAGTTGTCTTCTGTGTACTCTATTGCTCTGTATTGATTGTTTGTGGAATTTCTCAAGTAGCTAAGAGTGAAGTTTCAAATTATTTTAAATATGCAGTAAGGTTATATGTTTTAGTAACACCGCTACTTTATAAAGTATTTTATTGTTTTTTTCAGTAATGAAGACAATAACATTGTTAGTAATAATAACAAAACCTTTTATTGACCATTTTGTTTGGATCCCATTGTTGCAAGAGCAATTTCTCTTTCTGTGTTTTTGTTTTTTATCCTCCAAAATGACAGAAGAGCAGCAGCACGAAAGCAATCGTTGTATCGAGTGATTTCACTGATGTCGCTTTCCAGAGATGTAAACAACACAAAGCAGAATTGTAAGCATTTACTTATGAGTAAATACTGATCAGAAGACAGACAAGCAAGTCTTTGTAGAATGCCCATTCTTCAAATAAAGTAACACAGACAAAACAGGCTAAGAAAACAGCCATACTGTTGTTCGTATCTTTCTGAAGTGGCAGGCTGGATTTAGAGACAGCATTACTGGGGCTTCCAATAACCCCCCCCCCCCCCCTCCTCATTTTGGCTTAAGAACAGGAATGAGTTATGCAGCTTGAAAATAGTTTCAATGATTAACAGCTGTGAGTGCAGTCAATCCTGTTTGCAGGTATCACAAAGCAGACCTAAAACTAGTGCACAGTGAATAGTGAAAGTGTGTTAGTCTGTTTTTTTAGTCGAATAAATCATTCTCTTAATACACTTGACAAGGACTGACGCTCTTTTTCTGAGTTGCTTTAAAAAGGTTTTATTAGGTTGACTAAAGTTTTTCTTTATTCTGCTGCTGTGGTGCAGGCGTTCTTTAAAAAGAATAAAATTAATTCGTAGGGTTTATAGGGCTTACACAATGGATACAACATCATGAAGTGTATTCCACAAAGTTCCTCAGCAGTGCAGTACCTGACAAACTGACGTCAGCAATGTTTCAGCCTTATTCAGTATGTAATACTGCACTAAACAAAGCCGAACACTAGAGAATTCCCCCTGGATGAGTCAAATAATTGCTAGTCAGATACGAAGGTCCCCCCTCCCCATTACAAGTTGTATAAGTAACCCACGGCTTTGCCCATGTGGTTGAATCATTTTAAAGGCTTGTTTAGATGACATGTGAGTGTTTTGTGTTTAAATTTAGGTCAGAGGTGAATTTAGTCCATATGCAAATGGCGCTAGAGACACCATGGCCCTCATCTTTTTGAAAGTAATAGAGAAACAGTTCCTCTACAGTCTAGTGTGGGGGGGGGGGGGGGGAGCAATTAGTTAAGTGCTGTCAAGTGGATAAAAGGTGCAAAATCCAATTTTTTGCAATTTTATGGCCAGTAAAGTTAATAATATCATGGAAAGGACAGTGATGACAAGAATCCCAAAGTATTAAGTACATCCAGCACCTCTGTGATACCAGGCTTAACACACAGATTTATACAGAGAAACTTTTACTGAGTTTTGATCGGGCTTGTTTGACAGGGTCATCCAAACGTGGTATGCTGAGGTTCAAATCTCATAGAAAAAAAAAAAAAAGAAAGTATTTCCTAGCTGATCATTCTAGTCAATCCAATTTGGCGGAATGCTTTTTAATGCTTCACTAAAACATACTTCAGTGCAGAGCATTTTAATTGTACTAGATTGCTATGAATTGAAAATGGCTCAGTTAAAAGCATGATGTCGGAAAGAGAGATCCTTGCTCTGAAGTCTGCCTGGTAACCTTTACCTAGCCATTAATATGGAAATGCAGCACACGAATAAACATGAAACACAAAGTATTTAAATAACAAACAGGGTTTTTTTTTTAACTGGAGATTGATCTAATTATGTTCTTGGAGGTTTTTTTGCACGCAGTCGTTGGCTCACATTTGCTAGTGTATGTAACCTCAGACGTCGTGTTTACTTTACTGACTTCCCTTCCATAGTCATGGTAATCTGCATCATGTACAATGCACAATGTCCTGGTGTATATGGAGCAAGCTGGTCATAATAATCAATTTCATTGCCTACCTCTGAAACATTAGCTGTTTGCTGACTTCAAAAGCAGTGTGCCTAGTCATTTCATACTGCCCTCTGAGGGTTAATTAGCCTGCACTGTCTAACAACCATGATAAATGTAAGACGACTTACTGTTCTATGCTGTTTCTCAGACTTACAAAATGGAGACTGTAAAGCATATGTTGTATGATAGTTTTGCAGACTACCGAATACAGTTGCTTTGGGTATATGAACATTAATTACATTTTGTATATGGATTACTGCCCGGTAAAGGGACCTGTTGTGTAAGTTAGGTTTTTTTATTCCCAATGTATTGGTTGCATAGTAAAGGAAATGTTATTCGTGTCTGGCACCTGTCGGCTCTATTGAATTCCTTCAGGTATGAAGTGGTATATGTGAGAAACCACTGTAATAAAAGCTATGAAATACCAGACTGTGATTCTCTGCAGCTGATTAGTGTATGTGTGTGTGTGTGTGTGTGTGTGTGTGTACAGACTGTGGTTCTTTACATCTGATTAGTGTGTGTGTGTGTGTGTGAGTGTGTTCAGACTGTGGTCCTCTACAGCTGATTAGTGTATGTGTGTACATGCCCATACCGTGATTCTCTACAGCTGATTAGTGTGTGTGTGTGTGTGTGTGTGTGTGTGTGTGTGTGTGTGTGTGCATGGGACAGGACAGAGATGATTAAACCCAGTCTGTCCCTGCAGCTGCTCTCGAACCCTGACATTCTGGTACTGTCCACTTATTAAATGATATGCTAGGCATGGGTAGCAGGAAGTTGCCCGACCCCAGGCAAGCGTAGGTATGAATATGTTGGTCAGTTGGTCTTTTAAAGTCTAACATTCAATTTACAATTACCCTGCCGGCAATCTCCCTGGATTATATTTACATTTTATTTTAGAAGCAATCTCCAAATATCCTGCTCAAAAACAATCGAGTATAAAATGATGTATTTTTTATTATTATTATTATTATTATTATTATTATTATTATTATTATTATTATTATTATTATTATTTTATTCAGAAGTTGTTATCAGGTATTTAAAAACACAGACGTTCCTTTAAAAATAACTGCTTGGGTTCAGCAATAACAAGAGAAGTATGAGTAGCAGTAAAAGGAGAAGGGTTTGTCTCGCAGAGTGACGTGCTGTACGAAGGTCTGCTTCCTCAGAGAGCACCGAGAGCTAAACTATTGAAGAATCTAATAAACAGGAAGTAAATCCAAAATGAAAAAATACCACACGAAGCATGTTATAAAAAAAGAAACCAAACGCATATATCATCTAAATCAGTTCCCTGCATGTTTAATAACTTGTAAAATATTGAAACAATTCTAAAAGTAATTTACATGATACAGAAGCCCCACACAATTTTTAGCTGCTGTACGCAGAGTAAATGTTATTATTATTATTATTATTATTATTATTATTATTATTATTATTATTATTATTATTATTATTGTTGTTGTTGTTCCACATATGCTTATCCAGGATGCTTCAGAACCTCAGCAGTTTGGAGGCAGTGCACTGTTTGTGTGTTTGTGTGTTTTCTGCACGTGTATCACATTGTTCTATTCAGGTCTGCCTGTCAGCTGCTTCCCGTCCTGCCTCTTTAGCAATTGCAGGTCAAATGCCACATCAACAGCATAAAAGGTTTATTTGTGTGTGCGTGAGTGCGTTTGTTTTCACCCCATAAGGGTCAAATCAAACTGACACCGAAACTGGGAATTGTACTTATGTGCATTTTGCTTTCGAGGTTAAATTATTTAGCAATTTGGATTAAAAAAAAAACAAACCCAGCACCCTTGCAATTTGAACTCTCCTCTGTTGTGCCCGAATGCAATGTGACAGCGCAGGGCCAGGACCTTTTATTAAGGCATTTCACTTATATAAGGCAACCTAGTTATATAACAGCCCCCGCTGTCCTTCCAGTATTACCTTTACACCATGCATATTGATTGCAGATTGTGTGGGGTATTGCAAGAAGCAACTGAATCCTATTTGTGACTGATTAGAGACCTCATGCATAGGAAATCATGGAGACATAGCACTCCGTCTGACTGCTGTGAGAGGGAAAACAACACACACATTGGCAGGCTAATGGATATATTCATAGGGAGCAAGAAGCTGTAATGGGGCTCCGTTGATGCAGGGCAGCGGACCTGGTCATGCATCAAGGCAGATAGCAGCATATCAGATAACATCTAATTGGCAGGTCACAGACAAATGAGTGCGGTCATGGCCTGTCTAGGAGGCTTCTGCCCGTGATAAAGACACTTGTAAACAATTCACTCAGGGAACACGGTGATAATGTGTTGATCCAGCATGTAGTGAGGTGTCCCCACAATCAATACCCCAGCCATGAAGAGCAGATAGCAAGGCTGGGGTCTGCCTTTCAGTGACCTTTCCCCAGCAGTAAGGACATCATATAGTTTGAAGAGGACTGTTCTCATATTGCAGAAGGCGCTGAGTGTCAGAACTTTCATTCGCAGCAAGCAAATGAACAGCCAGGCTCTGCATGCTAATGAAGTCCAGGCTATTTTCCACCTTTTTTTATCTGCACATTATGCTCTTGACTTTGGAGAAGGTGGGAATTAGGTTGGACCTTGGTGTCAGGCTGCCTGATGGCTCCGCTCAGGAAACCTGGTAATTGAAGCCGATGACTGCCGCTGCGGAGGAGGTCTGAATGTGGAAATAAACAGTTTGAAGCACTGCACGTCATTTCTAGAGAGATGACAGGGAGAATGGGAATGAGCTCGGCTGTCTGGATCTAATGCAGTTTCACAGCAGGAAAACGCAGTCTTTTAAACAACAATTCCACTCATTAGGGCTTAAGTGATGGAAGCAACTGCTTCTGCATTCACAAAAGCAATTATACAAATCCCAGCCAAAAGCTAAAGACAAAATATTACTGCTAGGATTTTATTCTCCCGAGCAACAATATATAGGTTTTTTATAATGGAAATAAAAACATACCAGGTCAGATCATTTATACAAAAGCAGATACACAGATACGGTATCCCATCACTTGCCTGTGTTGCTTGTTTATTACCTTAATGGGAAACAATTATTCCACCCCTTATTTATAAAATGACTTTTCTTTGTTACTTAGTAGGTGTTTTCTGCACAAAATGACTGCACAACTCCCTTTGTGTGTGGAAGTCAATTGCCGTTTTGTTTTTTGCCACCGTCCAGCATAAAAAAGCAACTTCTGATTTTCAAAAGGGGAGCAGTAAGAATTAGGGCAGTAAGTGTTTGTTTTTATTTATATCACTGAAAGTACACTGTTCAAGAGACACATTCAAAATGTGCTGATTAACACTTCTGGGCACTTGCAAAAACATGCACACTGGTTTTAATGTATGTCAAGTTTGTTGAAAACCATAGTGTTCTAATGTCTAAACACTGTCCGTATCAAGATATGCAATATTTTAGTTTCCTTTGTAATTGTTTTTCAATCATATTTTGGTCCAGTAACCCTTTTCCTGACAATCCGAAGACTACACTTTTTATACTAGACTTTTTTTCTTTTGTCTAAACATTTATTTTTTGTACTGTTCTCTATGGGCGGAATTGATTATTTTTCACTCCTTATAGCTTCACAATAGCTGAAAATTGTTACATTAACTATATTCTCCAGTTACTTTTGATGTAACACTAATACAGAAGCACACTGGAAATCCAGCACAGTCAAATCTCTTATTTATGTCCTTCATAACCTTCACACGGTGTGACTGCAGGGGTTCTTTGCTTAGATCTTCATCCAACTCATGAATAAAACAAGAGATGTAGTGCTTCCTGTGTGATTAATTCACAGTATATACTTTTAATCTGTTTTTATCATCTGTAGATGCAACAGTAACTCAGCTTACAGGAGGCTTAAAACCCCTTTCTCAGTTTCAGTGCATTGTACGCCATTGTTTCCAAGATTATCTAATATGTATGTTTGTCTCTTTTCTGGGTGTTATGTGAAATAAAAAAAGGATATATTTTTATTTGTGTACTGTGGAATAAGTGGAATCCGGTGTATTAAAATACAGTCTCTTACTCCAAATGTTTAACTTAGACATGTTATTGGTGGAATTCTAGAATTCTTAAGTTTGTTTTTCTTAATAGTTTTAAAATTATAATTGGTGTTTCATGGTTTAAGACTATGACGGATTTCAAATTTAGAAAAACAGTAAAACACTGAAAAAAAAACAAACAAACTGCCTTCTGCTACAGCCAAATATTTCAAATTTTGACTCATCAGTCCAGAGAACCTGCTGCCATTTTTCTGCACCCCAGTTCCTGTGTTTTCGTATATAGTTGAGTCGCTTGGCCTTGTTTCCACGTCGGAGGTATGGCTTTTTGGCCGCAAGTCTCCCATGAAGGCCACTTCTGACCAGACTTCTCCGGACAGTAGATGGGTGTACCAGGGTCCCACTGTTTTCTGCCAATTCTGAGCTGATGGCACTGCTGGACATCTTCCGATCGCGAAGGGAAGTAAGCATGATGTGTCTTTCATCTGCTGAAGTAAGTTTCCTTGGCCAACCACTGCATCTACGGTCCTCAACGTTGCCCGTTTCTTTGTGCTTCTTCAAAAGAGCTTGGACAGCACATCTGGAAACCCCTGTCTGCCTTGAAATTTCTGCCTGGGAGAGACCTTGCTGATGCAGTATAACTACTTTGTGTCTTGTTGCTGTGCTCAGTCTTGCCATGGTATATGACTTTTGACAGTAAACTGTCTTCAGCAACCTCACCTTGTTAGCTGAGTTTGGCTGTTCCTCACCCAGTTTTATTCCTCCTACACAGCTGTTTCTGTTTCAGTTAATGATTGTGTTTCAACCTACATATTGAATTGATGATCATTAGCACCTGTTTGGTATAATTGTTTAATCATATGCCTACAAAATCCCTGACTTTGTGCAAGTGTACCTAGAAGAATTGATGCTGTTTTGAAGGCAAAGGGTGGTCACAACAAATATGGATTTGATTTAGATTTTTCTTCTGTTCACTCACTTTGCATTTAGTTAATATAATCTATTAATGATGTCTATTTCTGAAAGCATTCTTACTTTACAGCATTTTTTCACACCTGCCTAAAACTTTTGCACGGTACTGTGTGTATATATATATATATATATATAAAGAATGTGTTCTATACACATGTGCAATGTCAATGCTACTGACCAATTTGACAATTAATTCATCTTTCTTTTGGTAAAGATGACAGGAATGCCTTGGCAGATTTCAACATGTTTTGCTTGTTTATGTGTAAGGAATCTTATTGCATGCAGTATTGGGCTGTATTGTACATAGCCAGTGCAAGCTTATTGCATGCGGTATTGTGCTGTATTGTAGAGATACATAGCCAGTGCAAGCTTATCACATGTGGTATTGTGCTGTATTGTAGAGATACATAGCCAGTGCAAGCTTATTGCATGCGGTATTGTGCTGTATTGTAGAGATACATAGCCAGTGCAAGCTTATTGCATGCGGTATTGTGCTGTATTGTAGAGATACATAGCCAGTGCAAGCTTATCGCATGCGGTATTGTGCTGTATTGTAGAGATACATAGCCAGTGCACTTTGCAGCATCTTTTTACTTGTTTAACTGTACAGTACTTCTGAGATTTTCAGGTTGAATGTAGGAAATACAGTTAAAATGTATTTGATATTCTAGGGGCTCCCGAGTGGCGCATCCAGGAAAAGCACTCGCTAGAGTGCAGGATGCGCTCTATAGCCTGGACGGCGCGAGTTCGAGTCCAGGCTATTCCACAGCCGACCGTGGACGGGAGCTTCCAGGGGGGCAGCACTCAATTGGCCAAGCGTCGCCCGGGGGGAGGGAGGGTTAGGTCGGCCAGGGTGTCCTCGGCTCACTGCGCACCAGCGACCCCTGTAGTCTGGCCGGGCACTTGATTCCCATTTGCTTTGCTGTCAGGTCCATTAAAAGATGTTCAAGCATTCATCAACCAGTTCACCTGACACAATGCAAAGTACAGACCAACGCAGAGTTTAGAAAAAGGAAGGAATATTTGTTTGTGTCCATGATGCACACCAAACCACTTTATGGCCCAAACCCACTTTTTACACTGCCCTTCTCTATGCTAATACAATCAGAAAATGATGCAGAATGTGTATATTTCACTTCAGCAAGAACCGCCTGACTACACTAAGCAGCCATTAGCGATTCATATTGATGAGCCCCCACCAATTTTATTTGCAGAATGTAATTGGTGATTATGTAATATGCGGGCTCTTGCAACTGTGATTAGTGTCCAGTGTTTGAGGGGGATAGTTCTTACTGAATTAGAGAATGATTAGTGGTGGCAAATCTACTTCATTCTAAATATGTTAATTAACAGGCTGTGCACTCTAAGCAGTGGTTAAAAGCACTAGTAACCGCACACAAGCTTCAAATGTGCTAGACTCTAAATTGCCTGCAACGGATTTCTTTGAAAGGGTATATTTAATTAAATGCCTTACAGTAGTTTGATGGCTAGTGTAAGTTATATTATATGTAACAGATATAGTGAGAAATCACTTAACAACAATATGTAATGGTTCTGTTTTTTATTTTGTAGGTTTTATTATTTAAAAAAAAATAGGGTTATTCATTTAATCTGTTTTGAAAGAAGGCTTAAACAGCCTCTTAATAGAATTAGTATTTTTCAAACATAGTGGTGAGCTCCTTTGCCTTAAATGGTTGATGAAAATGTTGATGATCAGAAGCTTTTATTTATTAACTGAGTATACAGAACTTTACAAACACAATTAACGTCAGCTGTGTAGTTCTGTAATTCCCAACGCGCCATAACATCGTCCTTTTCATCTCCACAAAATATACAAGCTGCTCTGAAACAAGAACACGTTTTCTCTGCCATTATCATTCTATTATAGGACTAACACTGGAGTCTGTCATTCCAATTCTGTGTCTGGTTAGCCCCAACCTACCTCACAGTTAATTACCAATTACAATAGCCAATCCGAGAAACTATTATGGCAAGATGCTAATCAGAAAGTGTGCTTCACAAATGGTAAGGAAAGTCTGAGGGCTAGATATCGGAGTGTAGGGTTTGGAGTTTTAGTTCTGAGTCCCAGTTATATGGTAGTGTACCACTGTACTGTGTTTCCTAAATGTATAATTTTAAATAATGATACAACGCGAACACAGCCTTGAGTTGCGCAATTTGTGGGGAGGTGTACATCTGCAAATGCACAGTTTAAACAAGCTGTCGTCATTGTAAAAATATAAACGTCAACTCAACTAAGGCTACTTTTTACATTTGTGTAACCAAATTATGTTGGTAAAATATGTTTATACATATTTAAATGACATGTTGATTTGGGGCAAATTTGCTTTAACTACTTTAGTTTAAATACATATTGTATTTTATCAAATGATTCTTAAAACCCCCAGAATTTACTTTTGAAAATGTTGCTTGTTGTTCTAAATGTCACTTTTGAAAAATTCCAAACTATTCACATAAGGACTAATGAATATTGATGACACATTAAAACTGTACATTTAAATAAGTGTCACGGCCTCTGTCGTTAAGAAATTAAATTAACATTAGATAAAAGCAGCTGAAGCAGTTAGCTTCACCAACGTCACCGTAGAGCCACCTAGTGTTTATATGGCAACAGTGCACAGAACACACATGTAAGCACATAACTAAACTACATTTACCAAGTCAAATTCTAATATTTAATGTATTAATTAAAATGTTAATAATTTGAACTAACCCCCAACACTGGCCTGTACATAACACCCCTGACCCCACTTTTAACTCGATTTTCAGTTTTGCAGTCCCCTAATTTAACATTGTGCTTGTTATGTGGCCCACTAGTTAGATGCCCGGGCAGAATTTTATTTTTTTTTTAAGCATAAAAATGAATACCTAGTGTGGAGTGTATACTGATAGCAAGTCCTTCAGGCGCCTGCTCTGAGTATTTCTCCAAACATATCAGAAAGCATTTTGGGATGTTGGGGGGATACACAAAATATGTAGTTTGGTATTACAGCATCTACACTTCTGACAAACCGCACTACCTGATACGATCTAATAGAACCGGACTCGAGACTACCTCCTGAAGTGGTCTTGAGTACGGTGTTAAATGCTGCGTAGTGTGGACGCTAACCGTATTTAGCAATTTTAAGCCGGTTTAAAGGCAACTAATACAGTTTGAAGGCATAGTGTGCACACTGACTTTATAGAGAAGAACAATGGCTCTCGAACCTCCGTGATCGACAGCAGCGATGACATCATGTAATCACGCGAAACCGAACGTGTCTTGATCTGGGCGGGTATTCTAAAGAACGAGACTGGATTTTGTAAGCTTATCTATGATGGAACAGGTCTTCACATTACCTTAACAGCTCAAGAGATCATTTGGTTTATGAAAATAATTCTAGCAAGGGTCTTGAATTCATTGTAAATCTCTTTTTAATGCTTGCCAAGTTTCATATACACAAATCTAAGTTTTCAAATTCTATGCCCAAATGCAGAGTTTTCTTAGAATAACTTAAATCTTAATTAGATTATTTAAAACAAACACAAAACTGTAAGTCTGGTTACAATAAAATATTATAATAAGATTTTTAATTTACACGCCTAAGTTTTTTTGTTGATTTTTCTTTTTTCTTCTTTTGTATAATTACTGTTTCGTGTGTGTGTGTGTGTGTGATGTGTATATATCTATATATCTAAATATAATTGTGTTATAATTTAGCTTGCCTGCAATTGTATATATGTTTATTATGATTTCTTCAATAAAAAAATAACCAAACAGCATAATCCGACTATTACAATTTCTAAATAAAACAATATTTAAGAATTGAATGCATTTTTTTAAAGTTATTTGGAAAGGTTTTTCATGTGAAGAGAATTACTTGTATTAAAATGTGTGTAATAAATACATATTTGGCAGGTAAAGTTGTACATTATTATTATTATTATTATTATTATTATTATTATTATTAATACATTATTACTATTATTAGTAGTAATAGTAGTAGTAGTGGTAATAGTAGTAGTAGTAATAGTAGTAGTGGTGGCATTACACTGAGTTGACGAATAATATCTTGCAAAGCTGTGAAGGCTTTTACACCAGTAGCTTTAGCTGTACTTAAATTGGGTAAGACTGCCCCCAGCTGGCTGTTTGTGTATAACATGTAGAAGCTTCAGCCCCCCCTCCCCCCGGGTGTGGTGTGTGGTTTGCTGAAGTATTGCCCTCATTCTGGTGTTTTCAATAACTATTACACAGTTAACAAGACAAGTTTAAAAAAAGGAAATTCAATAGAAAGAGATGAATGAAAGCAGTGTGCTGTAATTGTATACTGTAAGAGTAAGCACACAAGTGTTAATTCGACGGGCTGCCCTCTATAAAGATGAGACATAAAACCAAGGTCCTCTTGGAAGTGACTCTGCAGCAGCCGCTGTGATGCATAGTTCACCCCCTAGTCTCTGTAAGTCGCTTTGTCTGCTAAATGACTAATTAATAAATAATACAAAAATAATAATTAAGATAAGAATGTATATGTGAGCCTCCTTTAATAAAAGTCAGTAGGTTCAAATATATTGTAATTGTTATCCTTTTTATTATTATTTATTTCTTAGCAGACACCCTTATCCAGGGCGACTTACAATTGTTACAAGATATCACATTATTTTTACGTACAATTACATTATTTTTTACATACAATTACCCATTTATACAGTTGGGTTTTTACTGGAGCAATCTAGGTAAAGTACCTTGCTCAAGGGTACAGCAGCAGCGTCCCTCACCTGGGATTGAACCCACGACCCTCCGGTCAAGAGTCCAGAGCCCGTGTCCACTACTCCATACTGCTGCCCTAACCACTACTCCACACTTTAATTGGTTTACCTGTCAAAGCTTAAAGTAAATCCTTTTCAGCTTGCCTCAAATGAAAACAAGACTTCATTCCTCTATGTTTAGTTTAAACTGGTATTAAAGCAGCAATAGTTTAGAATCCATACAATGTTTTTTTTGTTTTGTTTTGGTTTTTTTACCATCTGGAGTTTGATAAAATACTAACAATCTTTCTGTAACTACATGTTGGAAATGTGTAATTAATAATGTATTATTATATTGCCAAGGTCGCAAGGCCTGTTTTATTCTGCAAATGCTATGCAGGCATTCATACACCATTAATATAAAATCCGCTGTGAGGGTCTGCAGTCATCGGTCCAAGGCTGTGTCACATTTAACCACACAAAAGGGTTGATTCCCAAGGATGGTGCTGGGGCTGGGAGGGGAGCGGACAACAGGAGCACAGTTAACTGTGTAATCCCTTTAAGAAGAGCACAGTGCTGGGGCTGGGAGGGGAGCGGACAAGAGGAGCACAGTTAACGGTGTAATCCCTTTAAGAAGAGCACAGTGCTTGGTCTGGGAGGGGAGCGGACAACAGGAGCACAGTTAACGGTGTAATCCCTTTAAGAAGAGCACAGTGCTTGGTCTGGGAGGGGAGCGGACAACAGGAGCACAGTTAACGGTGTAATCCCTTTAAGAAGAGCACAGGGCTGGGAGGGGAGCGGACAAGAGGAGCACAGTTAACAGCGTAATCCCTTTAAGAAGAGCACAGTGCTGGGGCTGGGAGGGGAGCGGACAAGAGGAGCACAGTTAACGGTGTAATCCCTTTAAGAAGAGCACAGTGCTTGGTCTGGGAGGGGAGCGGACAACAGGAGCACAGTTAACGGTGTAATCCCTTTAAGAAGAGCACAGTGCTGGGGCTGGGAGGGGAGCGGACAAGAGGAGCACAGTTAACGGTGTAATCCCTTTAAGAAGAGCACAGGGCTGGGAGGGGAGCGGACAAGAGGAGCACAGTTAACAGTGTAATCCCTTTAAGAAGAGCACAGTGCTGGGAGGGGAGCGGACAAGAGGAGCACAGTTAACTGTGAAATCCCTTTAAGAAGAGCACACTGCTGGGAGGGGAGTGGACAACAGGAGCACAGTTAACTGTGTGATCCCTTTAAGAAGAGCACAGTGCTGGGGCTGGAAGGGGAGCGGACAACAGGAGCACAGTTAACGGTGTAATCCCTTTAAGAAGAGCACAGTGCTGGGAGGGGAGCGGACAAGAGGAGCACAGTTAACTGTGAAATCCCTTTAAGTAGAGCACACTACTGGGAGGGGAGTGGACAACAGGAGCACAGTTAACTGTGTGATCCCTTTAAGAAGAGCACAGTGCTGGGGCTGGAAGGGGAGCGGACAACAGGAGCACAGTTAACAGTGTAATCCCTTTAAGAAGAGCACAGTGCTGGGAGGGGAGCGGACAAGAGGAGCACAGTTAACTGTGAAATCCCTTTAAGAAGAGCACACTGCTGGGAGGGGAGTGGACAACAGGAGCACAGTTAACTGTGTGATCCCTTTAAGAAGAGCACAGTGCTGGGGCTGGAAGGGGAGCGGACAACAGGAGCACAGTTAACGGTGTAATCCCTTTAAGAAGAGCACAGTGCTGGGAGGGGAACGGACAAGAGGAGCACAGTTAACTGTGAAATCCCTTTAAGAAGAGCACACTGCTGGGAGGGGAGTGGACAACAGGAGCACAGTTAACTGTGTGATCCCTTTAAGAAGAGCACAGTGCTGGGGCTGGAAGGGGAGCGGACAACAGGAGCACAGTTAACGGTGTAATCCCTTTAAGAAGAGCACAGTGCTGGGAGGGGAGCGGACAAGAGGAGCACAGTTAACGGTGTAATCCCTTTAAGAAGAGCACACTGCTGGGGCTGGGAGGGGAGTGGACAACAGGAGCACAGTAACAGTGTAACCCCTTTAAGAAGAGCACTGCCACACTACCCCTGCTTGGGATATAATTTGGATTCTGAATGTAATTGTAATTAAAATTCTTACAGGCAGGTATGTCCCATACTGGACTGTAATTGTGTTTTTGTACTGTTTGTGATGTCCAATTAAGTAGTAACTGCACTTCTTTAATGTAGGAAGCAACTGTTTCAATGCTTGAAATTTGTAATTGAGGGATTAAGGTGAATAGGTGTGAGCTTGAACATTGTTTTTGAAGCAGTAATTAAATTAAGTCCTTTCAAAGTGGTCAATAATAATTGGAGCTCATGTTCATTTTGCCAGTTAATAATATGTAACACATTTTTGCTGGTTAGAAAGAAGGATTGAAAAGGTTTTGAAACATACCAGGGCAATACATTGCTCTCCTGACATTTCTGTTCGTCTGTGTACTCATGTATGCATTCTAGCTGTGTAAGTATATAGTAATATTCATTGCATCCATTTGTAGTTGTAAACATACAGCAACAGTTCTTCTAAGTAGAAGTAGCAAACGATTATTGTAATAATACACACCGGTGATTTAATTTCTAGCATAGCCTCAATGTTTTCTTTAAACACAGCAAGCAGAGGTGCATCAATATGAAAGTCTATTAGGTGAGGAAAAATCGTAATGATGGACAGCAAACAGAGGGAATAAGCAGCCCACTTAAAGGCCCTAATTGCTTAGCAACAGTGTTTTGGGCCTTCCATTTGAGATCAAGAGTTTACTGGACTAGAAACTATGCTTTGGAGAAATATAGCTTGTGTCATTAGATAAGACTGGCGGAAATGGGCTATATAAAAAAAAAATCCTGACGATTATGTTACCTTTCAACTGCCTGATGCATTCGGTTCAGTAGATTATTTTCTGTCATCTCAGTTAATTGAATTCTGTCCATCACATTTTCAATGTTTTGCATTTGCATAAAGGTTAGAATGATGAAGTGTGTCAAACTACAATTTAGACAATGTCAGTCAAATATGTTATACTTTCCTTTGAGGTAGTAGGTGATTTGTGGATTGGGGCTTCATTTTAAAATATATATATATATATATATAACTTTATATACATAACTTTATATATATATATATATATATATATATTTTTATAACAATGACAGGAAATAACATATTATTACCGGCACTAGCAATGTCCTATGAAATTGCGTGTATGTCTGTTCCAGGATATCGTTCACACTTTAGTGAATGTCAAGTCACAGTAGATTATTACCAACTAATTATTTTTCCATCCCATATTAGTTTCAGTTTCCCTTCATCCAGTAAACAGCGGATGTGCAGCTTGGTGGGTGGTGTATGTATGTGATCCATTGCACTGGGTTACCAGTCTACCACCACTTGAGCTCTTTTTCAAACTCTGCCAGTCACTGTCGGGTACCACATACCCACGCGTGACACTGTCGGGTACCGCATACCCACGCGTGACACTGTCGGGTACCGTATACCCACGTGTGATGACCAACCAGGGCCCTGTTGGGCTGCAAGAATTCCTGACTCATGTCAATGTGTCTATCTACTTTTAAGTATACTTTATGGTAATCTCACTTCACTGCAGTAAATCCTCTCTTCAATCTGTATGGCGACAGAAGAGGGGAAGCATACTAACATGTCACACAAAAAAAAAAAAACCTGGACCCCTTCAGATTTAATAAATTTGCTGGAATAACCAATTGTGTTTGCTTTTGTAAATTGATTCAGAAGTCTTTAGTGGCAATTTTCATATTAGCTCCTCAAAATAAATATCTATTAGGTTTCTAAATCACATCTGCTATATTAATGCAACGCAGCCTGAGCTGAAATAACTTGAGTGTCAGGCAGTCAATAAAAAAGAGCCTGAGAAGACTGTCAGGCTAGCCTCCTTATCTCTTTTCATCAGCTCAGAATGCAGGCTGAATTGAAGGTCAGTGTCTTGCGATTCTCCAGTGTCGAGCAGGTGTCTGGAGAGTATGGATTTTCTGCTGTTTAAGCTCCAGTGTTCCTCTTTGTGGGCTCACACAGGCCAATTTCAAAACCGTCAAAACTGCATTACGGAAAACCTCCCCTGAACAAAACCCAGCGCTTTACCCAACAGCTTTTTTTTATTTATTTTTTATACATTTTATATTTTATGACAGCAGCTTCCTGCAGCAGTATACACTCTTATCAGTAGAGACTGTGAAATGACAGAAATGACGATAGACTTTTGTTTTCATTTAGGTATTTTTAAATAGGTAACACAGAAATATAGTACAGGCACAATTTTTCAATGCAGTGACAGCATTAATGAAACCTCAGATTTGAACTATATTAATATGTGTTTTAAACAGCCTTCTTGGAATAGCTGTTGGACAACGTTTAGCAGTCTCTGCTAGTGTAGGTCAATAAAAAGCAGATGGTCCCGCTGCAAGTTGTTTGTGAAAGGGCTTAAACCCCTCGGCAAACTTGAGCACCACAAAAAAGTGAAAAAATAACATTCCTGCTCAAGTGCAGCTCCATTTGAAAGCAGATAGCCCAGTGTTTTATTACGCATGCGTCCAGACTGCTGCTAAAGACCTGAAGGACCTGATCCCATCCTTATTGCAGCCTGAAGAACGCTGACAAAAGGGACCCTCTTTAGTTGTAAGGATTTGGTGTGTTGACTACAGACGGATAGTCCATTAAGAAAGACTGTCGTACCATGCTGCTTCACAGACTGTGCTTCCCTTTTTTCAGTTTACAGTTTCATTTTTCTAGGATGTTGCCTTTGCTGCCATTTAAGTGTAAAAGTATTTTCACGTCACACCTTTTTAGCAAACAAATAAAAATTTGAATTGATACTTTACATTAATATGTATTTTCAGTAAGATGACAATATAGAGCTAACAGTGATTTCTGACAGATTCTTTTAAAAGGTGTTTGTTAATGTTAATGGCATCCTATATGGGTACAGCTCTTGTGTAGTTCTTATGTAAGTAGCTATAAAAACCAGACTAAAACATCAAAATAATCTTATCTGTTTGAATAATAATCGTTTTGAATGATCGATTTATAGAAAACAGCACTGTGAAGTTTTTATAATATTATTGTTCTAAGATTAACAGATTCAATTCATTGTTTTGTTGTTTTTGAAAACTTGCAGGTTGCATATTAGATCTCCCACAATGTGCAATCTACTGTTAACATCTTCAATCTCTTAGTTCTCCTAAGCTATACCGAATATCTGTTTTATTTTTTTATAGCCCACAACATCTGTCACTTCTTTCATTATAACCATGCTTTGAGCTCTTGCATATTCCCCTCACATACACAGATACAGCTTTAAATACCTGCCAGTGCTTTATTGTTACCCCCTTCTGTTACCTCTGATAAGGAAAGTTACAGTTTAATTGATGTTAGCTGGGCTGCAAGAGTCTGCGTCTCATATTACAGGACCTGCCAAAACAAAGGCAGAGTGTTGCTCCAAACGCACACGGATAACATATCCACTTAGCCATAGTGATCACCAGCACTAAAAGACTCCACTCAGCAGATTAACCATACTAGCACGGGACATTGCTGAGTCGCTTCCATCTTATTCCCGCTGCTTACACACTGCATATTACAAGCAAGCTACACAGTGTTTACATGAATAGTACATTACAAAATGCATTCTCTTATTTCCGGAAGTAATAATAACTTAATATCGTAACAGAAAACTACACTATATGATGTGGGCCTAGTGCCTTAAGGGAACCTGCATCCATCCATCCCCTGCCCATTCAGACACATCGGTGTTCATACTGTATAATCCCAATCCCCTGCCTATTCAGACACATCGGTATTCATACTGTATAATCCCAATCCCCTGCCCATTCAGACACATCGGTATTCATACTGTATAATCCCAATCCCCTGCCCATTCAGACACATCGGTGTTCATACTGTATAATCCCAATCCCCTGCCTATTCAGACACATCGTGTTCATACTGTATAATCCCAATCCCCTGCCCATTCAGGTACATCAGTATTCATACTGTATAATCCCAATCCCCTGCCCATTCAGACACATCGGTGTTCATACTGTATAATCCCAATCCCCTGCCCATTCAGACACATCGGTATTCATACTGTATAATCCCAATCCCCTGCCCATTCAGACACATCGGTATTCATACTGTATAATCCCAATCCCTTGCCCATTCAGACACATCGGTGTTCATACTGTATAATCCCAATCCCCTGCCCATTCAGACACATCGGTGTTCATACTGTATAATCCCAATCCCCTGCCCATTCAGACACATCGGTATTCATACTGTATAATCCCAATCCCCTGCCCATTCAGACACATTGGTGTTCATACTGTATAATCCCAATCCCCTGCCCATTCAGACACATCGGTGTTCATACTGTATAATCCCAATCCCCTGCCCATTCAGACACATCGGTGTTCATACTGTATAATCCCAATCCCCTGCCCATTCAGGTACATCGGTATTCATACTGTATAATCCCAATCCCCTGCCCATTCAGACACATCGGTGTTCATACTGTATAATCCCAATCCCCTGCCTATTCAGACACATCGGTGTTCATACTGTATAATCCCAATCCCCTGCCCATTCAGACACATCGGTGTTCATACTGTATAATCCCAATCCCCTGCCCATTCAGGTACATCGGTATTCATACTGTATAATCCCAATCCCCTGCCCATTCAGACACATAGGTGTTCATACTGTATAATCCCAATCCCCTGCCTATTCAGACACATCGGTGTTCATACTGTATAATCCCAATCCCCTGCCCATTCAGACACATCGGTGTTCATACTGTATAATCCCAATCCCCTGCCTATTCAGACACATCGGTATTCATACTGTATAATCCCAATCCCCTGCCCATTCAGACACATCGGTGTTCATACTGTATAATCCCAATCCCCTGCCCATTCAAATACATCAGTGTTCATACTGTATAATCCCAATCCCCTGCCTATTCAGACACATCGGTATTCATACTGTATAATCCCAATCCCCTGCCCATTCAGACACATCGGTGTTCATACTGTATAATCCCAATACCCTGCCTATTCAGACACATCGGTATTCATACTGTATAATCCCAATCCCCTGCCCATTCAGACACATCGGTGTTCAAACTGTATAATCCCAATCCCCTGCCCATTCAGGAACATCAAATAATCAAGATACAATAGGCCTGTATTACATCAGTTTGTCCTCCTGATTTAATTTGTTACATTTATGTCAATATTAATCGGTTAAGACTAAAGCAGAAATTAGAGATGGCATTTCTGTATTGGTTATCCCGACAGGTCATTTTGATTCCAACACATCAAATGTGAAAGGCTGTCAATTTACAGGATTTATTTCGCTGGGGTCCAGTTGTAAGGGTTACAATGTGTGAATGTGTCCAGGTACCTCACAATAACATACCGGCACATGTCAACCCTGCATTTACAATAGAATCTGTATGATCTCATTATCTCATTCATTTTACCCTTGCACCAAGGACAAGGATACAAGAAGAAAAATGGTAGGATCAAAATGTATAATCGTTACACTTCGGAAGAAAAAGAAAATCACACAGTCCTTATTATAATAATTTTGAGACTGTTTTTTTGTGTGTTCGGTACGTAGTGGGGAAACACTGGCTATGCATTAAATGGAGAATCATTCTGTTCTTGAAAAAAATGCCGTTCTTTTTCATACAACAACCTTGGCATCTGTGGGTTTTAAGAACAATGCACAATAAATTGTTTTATTTTTGTATTATTTAAATTCAGATCTGTCACTATTTTTCCAGCCAAGCCTTACAGTGATTATATTCACAATAACAATACACAAGCAACTATATTATTATTTAAATTAAATAAATATATTTGAGAAAAAGCTTCCTTAACCTGAAAGATGGGACAGATCTTCACAATAACCCCTTGAAAGACCTTATTTCTGTGCATGGACAACGCCTTTAACAAAGAGAAAAAGAGCAGTAGTGTTGCGAGGCTGTTCACAACATCTGTTCCTGGCAGTAAGCACGGTGTAATCAGTGTCTCTGTGGCAGACGTACTGAAAGGACAGAGGGACAGGAGTGATAACAGATTGAATGGCTCTGATAACCTCAGGTCTAATGGCCTGTATTGTCCTTTTATACAGCACCGACTCAGTAGAGCTTTCAGAGGGGGGGATTAACACTGTGTATAAGGGCAGGTAAACACTGAGCGCTTGAGCCAGAGAAAAAAATACAGGCCAATATGCAAAAAGGTACAAGATTTTAAATACACCTGCAGATGTACTTTTTAAAAATAACTGGAAAACCAAATCCTAAACTAAAATGTGATAAATGTTTTATTTCAGGATATATCTGGGTTCTTTTTTTATAAATGCAGTGCATTCCTATTATTTTGTGTCTGACGGTGAATCTCTCGATTTGAAATTGCAAAATGCAGCATTTTACAAGGTGTATGTGTGGGAGCCCCTCCTGAGAAACTGTTCTTGGCAATCGAGTCCCACTCAAGAAGAGCAAGCATGTGTATTCATAGAAAGCCATTCGTATATTCATGAATACTTACACGGATAAACTTCAGAAAAGAAGTAAAACAATACAATGTAGGCATATGCATTTTTTAATTTGATTAAAAAAAATATGGCATTATCCAAAAAACCAAGAACATTAAAAGCAAAACAAAACCAAATGTATTGACATCAAGTGCTATAACAATACCACTCACTTGAAAAAGCACCCTGGTTGATAGAAAGCCATGCTCCGGTGCAGATGGCAGTGTGACGTGTTAAATGCATTGTTTCCTTCCAATCTGTGTATATTCTTTGTTTCAAGAACACAGAAAACAAACCAAACCATGAAAAACAGCTCTTAATACTATCAAGTACTGCACCTCTAGACTTGGGAGATAGAAAGTCAACGAAGCAAACATGACTGAATGACAGAAAATGACACACAACATCTGAGGTTTTTGTGGTACACAGGAATAAAGCTGTACATACTAATGAACTGTTAAAGATATCCATACAAGGTAGTCCTTTGCTTATAGAAGCTTGTGTGGGTAAATGAGGCTCCTTACAGTGAATGTGGCTGGGGCACCAGGGTCAATGTCTCTTCTCTGTTTCAACAAGTGTTGTGGGAACTTTAACTGCTAATATGCCATTCACTGCTGTGAGAACTATAACTGTTAATATGCCATTCAGTGTTAGTGGAAGCTGGGAAATTGTGGAAGCTGATAATTCAATATGGTGTTTTTTTTTGTTTTGTTTTTGTTTTGTTTTTTTAATATATGTAAATCGTATTTTTTAAATTAGTTTTTTAAATGCAACATTTTGCATCAAATATAAGCCTTGACGAGTTTTGTCTATGGTCTCCTACAGTAAATGCTCTATAAAACTCCAGGCTTAAGGCGGTTTAAAATGTCATTTTGGTTAACTGGTTAGCTCATGTTGTCGAGCAGTTTTTTAATGATTCAGTGATGGTCCAATTGTCATTAAATCTGATAAATGTAGCAGCTGCAGTGCTGGGGGTTACATAAAAAAAAAAATCTACAATAAAAATATGAAATGACCAGTAATGAAATATTCATTTGCAAACACGTTATGTATTCAAATCACAGGCCTCAGTGTTTTCTCAAGGCTACAGCGCTGGGCAGGCCTGCTCGACCGAAGTGTTTAAATTTCTGAAGAGCTTCCAGAAGAAATTAGTATGTAATGCCCACACTCGGCAGGAGAAAGGCCCATTATGAAATGCACTAACTGTACTTGGCTTTCATTTGCAAAGTAAATGGATGCAAGTGAAGGTGAGAGTTCACTAGCCATTCAAGTATTCCGCTTTAACAGGCTCCAGTACTCTTGCTTTAATTCAAGCAGAAGCACAAGTATGAATAATCAAGTGGATGAGGCTCATCACGAACCGCAGTGCCTTGCACAGTGTTTCAAATGGCCAATGAAGCCTAATGACAAAATACAATTTACATTATGCCTTTTAATTTGTATTCCCCACATTTCTTCTGAGTGATCTGGCTGTGTTTTAATTTGCATTCCCTACATTTCTCCTGAGTGATCTGGCTGTTTTAATTTGCATTCCCTACATTTCTCCTGAGTGATCTGGCTGTGCTTTAATTTGCATTCTCTACATTTCTCCTGAGTGAACTGGCTGTGTTTAATTTGTATTCCTGTAACAGGGCGAGATCTGTGCTGGCTCTCTGATGCATGCATGATCCTGCAGGAGGAGCTTGGGAGCCCTGAAGGGTCCGCCTGTCAATCATGGCAGTGACACAGAGAGGTTGGGTCAGAGCTCACTCTCTCTCTCTCTCTCTCTCTCTGAGTGGTCGGGAGGCGGGCCTTGAGGTGTGCTCGACCTATAAAAATAATGCTCTGCTATTCCTCAGCTCTGCCCCTTTAGGAAGCATAACAGCGGGAGTGGTTGGAAACTGCGGTCCACACCCTACGAAAACACCAGTGTCTGGAGTGAGGAGAGACAGACAGGCAAGCCAGGCTGAGAAAGACAGCCGTGAATAGAAGACCAGACAGTCTGAAGTAGTTAACGGGGAAACCCTGGGCAACCCCATAAAGTATAGCCGAGGAATAGCAGGGCGCAGGCTGAAGACCCAAGCCGTACGAGTAGCGACAGTGGGGGAACACTGCAAAAGCAGCAACTTTTATTTGTAGTTTTGTTACTGTGTTTTATTTTCCTTTTTGCTTTCACCTTTTGTTTGAATTATTATTTTGACTGACCTGTGTGTGTGTGTGTGCATTTATTTTCTGCTCCTCTTTACCATTGATGGTATTTAAGTGAGCCAGTAGTGCAGTGCCACCTTGTGGCAGAATTAATAAAGTACACCCCTTGTGGGGTGTTCAAACCATTACCCACTGTATTGTGTCCAGTGAATTTCACCAACCTCTCACAATTCCCCACATTTCTTCTGAGTGATCTGGCTGTGATGTTTTGCTGCACACTATTATTCTGATGCAAATTCACACCTGTTTTTCTTGCCAGCTTATGTTAGCTGAAGAAATTAAAAAGCTGAAGAAATTATTAATAGACATTTATAGACTGAAACAGCAGGATCCAAAAACATACAACTGAAATTACTGGACAGCAGCTTGCCCCCTTTTTGCTGCAAACAAAACCTGCAAAACTTCCAAAGTGAGCCACGAGAAGTCTCTCTGTCTCTGCCTGTCTTGATTTATTAAGTAGAATCACAGCTCTTGCTTAGATGCTATGCACAGAAGGAATGGAAGTTGAGGACATTCTTTTTTGCAGGAGCCTAATCACCAAGGCAGGGATGCTGCTTTATTGAGATACATGGTGATGCACGGCCAAGGCCTCAAGGGTGTTCATTCCATGGAATGTATGCACAGGCTCATTTATTACACTGTCACTAATTTGCATTTCTTGTGCTTGGAGTTGCTTTGCTAATTACAGGGATGTTTTTTTAAAACTTTTAGTAATTATGTTTCGTGTTTGAGAGAAGCACCAGAGCAAATGAGAGAGGATGCATTGAGCAGCGCTCCGAGGCAGATGCACCCAGGTGAGATATAATCCACGTCAGGACTGCAAGGCCCAGCTTCCCTAATCACTTCTCCCCGAAACTTTGATCCACTCTGCGAGCCCACGCTGTAAGCATTCAGAGAAATATTGCATATAATGGCGTATAATTAGACTGTCTACTTTAATTAGGAAAAGTTAGCTGTTAAATGAAAGCTGTGGTGTGTTCTGGTAGTCTCCCAGGAGGTCCTCATCAAAAGGCCCTTCCCCGCTGAGCTCACACACTCTAGCATGTTCTCAAATGCCAAACAAGGCCACAGAGGATCTCCGAATGCAAGGGGAAGGTATCAAAGGGGAAAGCGTTTGAGCCGAGCCCGTCACAGCGACCGGGCTGTGCTTTCTTGTTCTAGTTAAATGGCAAACCTGACAGAGACACAAAGGGGTTTGAAAGAAAACAGTGCAGCTTAACTAGACATCACTGGCTCATCCGCAACATTTTGATCTAGCATAATTCCCCAAATAACAGGAAACCAGCTAAGTAATAAAATGCCAGGCAGGTTTTTTTTTTTTTTTCTTTTTCTGGTGGTATCTAAAAAACAAAACCTGCCTAAATAAACAGTGCCATTTCTGATGCCTGCTTTATAGTCCCATAAAAAGGACACACTGTAATTGACTGCCTGCAACATTGTTGCTTTAATGTTTCTGATGGTGTTCGAGATGTGTCATACACTGACAATTAAATTACAAGCAAGATGAATAAAGTGGTATTAGCTCTGACTGTATTACATGTGTTATTGATTTATGTGTTGATGCTACAAAGCTATAATTCAAGGATATGTTTAACAGCTGTGCACTGCTGCAGTACAAGTGAATATCTTGAACAGGCTTGCTGGGTATCAGTGCTATTAATCACAAAGAAGGCTTTTATTAATTTCATGGTGTACATTTCCTGTTTTTCTTCCTCCCAGATGGCATTGACAGAGAGATATACATGAATGCTAGCTCTTTCTGAGTACTTTGTCATTGGGTATAGTAGGGCTCCTTTTGTAATAAATAAATGGATGGCATATATGTATACACAATCCACTTCCTCGAGAGTCATTGCTTATTGTGGAGTTAAGATGGTACTGCTTTGGACCAAGACCCATTTGGTATTGTCAATAGACAAATCACCTTTGAAAAGTCCTGTTTCTGTTTTTAAATGTGAAAAAAAAAGTTTCATTATATGTGTAAAATATATTGGTGTTCAATATAATGTCCGAATTGTGTCTAAATTGAAGACAATGGGTGGGAACTTTGTGTTTCCACTTCCATATTCTAGTTACAAATGCATTGGTGATGTGGGGGTAGGGCTAATGTGCTCATACAGTGAATGTGTTCCTGTTCTAGTGTATACTGTATATAACTAGTGTCTAAACCTTTTTAGTAAATTGTGATAAAAACTTGCTTAAGATATTCTTCATCACACTTCGTTGATAGTATCAGAATCTGGGAGTATGTGAAGAACAGTCTGTAACTGACGCTGACATGTCTACGTGTTATGTATCAAGAGAGCCTCTTTTCCACTTGCGATCACACTTTACTACACCAAAAGTTATTGAGAGTATCAGACTGCACAAAGTGGGGCCGTTCCTATCTTTAATGGTGTCCTGGTGCAATCACAGTGCTGTCCAATTGCTCTCCTCCATTTACAAACTCTTGCCTATGGAATGCCTGTGATTTCAAACACACTTGACATGTTCCAGCATGTATCCAGAACTGTAAACACCGTGCTTGCACAAAAGCAGCTCTGCAGATGAAACCCAATAGCTGTAATCCAAAGTCCAAGCAACCATTTCGCTCCATGTTCATGTGAAAAACCATTTCACTCCATGTTCATGTGAACAACCATTTCACTCAATGTTCATGTGAACAACCATTTCACTCCATGTTCATGTGAACAGCCATTTCACTCCATGTTAATGCCTCGCCTTTCTTCTTATTTTTTAACAAGCCGCCACCGTCCCTGTGCTAATAATTCTGTCACTCAAGTCACAGTGACTGCTGTCATGCTGAATATAAAACAGGACAGCAGATTATTAGAGATATTTTTTTTACAGTCCCTGCTGTGAACAACTGAGTGATACATTATGATACATACAATACTGATTCAAGCCCGACTGGAAGCAACAAGAATCTGCCTTAAGGAGCGAGAAAAACAATTGCTTAGTGTATACAATGTGGATGCATTGGAAAAGGGTGTAATTATACCTTCTAAAAACCTGCTCTAAATCTCAATGGCATCTCACATTCAGCTGTTAAAATGCAGTTATCTGTTATCTTGGTTCAGTACATATGTTTAGCAACTTAATACCAGATTCAGTTCTGCAGGAAGAAAACAATTCACAGCAAACTCTTAAATAGGTGATTTTTTTGGTTCATTTGTTTTGTGTATTATTTGTGTATTATTTAAAAAGCACAAGTCAATTATATATACTGTGTATATATATATATATATATATATATATATATATATATATATATATATATATACACAGTACAAAACATTAGGAACACCTACTCTTTCCATGAAATAGACTGACGAGGTGAATCCAGATGAAATCTATGACCCCTTATTGATGTAACCTGTTAAATCCACTTCAATTAGTGTAGATGAAGGGGAGACAGGTTAAAAAGATTTTTAAGCCTTGACACAACTGAGACATGGATTGTGTATGTGTGCCATTCAGAGGGTAAATGGGCAAGACAAAAGATTTAAGAGCCTTTGAACGGAGTATGGTAGTAGGTGCCAGGTGCACCGGTTTGAGTTAGTCAAGGATGGTCCACCACCCAAAGGACATCCAGCCAACGGCAGGCCAGTGGTCGAAAACGGCTCATTGATGAAAGAGACCAAAGGAGGCTGACACGAATTGTGCAGAGCAACAGACGGGCTACAGTTAGTCAACTGACAGTCCAGTACAACATTGGTGCCGAAAGACCCATAAAATAATGCACAACTCGTCGTACCTTGACACGAATGGGGTATGGCAGCCGACGACCGAACAGAGTTCCACTTCTTTCAGCAAAACACAAGAAACTGCGGTTGCAGTGGGCTAAGGAACGAAAACAGTGGACACTGGAGGATTGGAAAAACATTGCCTGGTCTGATGAATCCCGGTTCCTGCTGTTTCACTCTGATGGGAGGACTAGGGTATGGAGAAAACCACATGAGTACATGCATCCATCATGCCGCGTGTCAACATTGCAGGCTGGTGGTGGTGGTGTGATGGTGTGGGGGGTGTTTTCATGGCACACATTGGGCCCCTTGATAAAAGTGGAGCAACGTTTGAATGCCACAGGATATTTGAACATCATTGCCAATAAGGTGCATCCCTTCATGGCAGCAGTGTATCCATCTGCTAATGGATTTTTTCAGCAGGATAATGTCCCATGCCACAAGGCTAGGATTGTCCAGGAATGGTTCCATGAACATGACAGTGAATTCAGCTTACTGCAGTGGCCTGCCCAGTCACCAGATCTCAATCCAATTGAGCATCTGTGGGATGAGATGGAATGAGCTATTCAGAGTAGAGATCTACTACCAGCCAACTTGACACAACCGTGGGAAGCATTGGAGTCAACATGGGCCAGCATCCCTGTGGAACGCTTTCGACACCTTGTAGAGTCCATGCCCCGACGAATTGAGGCTGTTCTGAGGGCAAAAGGGGGTGCAACTCAATATTAGGAAGGTGTTCCTAATGTTTTGTACACTCAGAGTGTGTGTGTGTGTGTGTGTATATATATATATATATATATATATATATATATATATATATATATATATATATATTACTACTCAACTCTCGCTAAGGATCACTCTCTTAGGTTGAAGTAAAATCAGTACTGATTCAATCAGATTCCTGCCCGTGACAGATATCGACACTCAGTTATTCTTTTCAACTGTCCATGCACAATGTACACCCTTTTTTAACCACGTGCGCTAGTCTGTGGTAAATATTGGTACAAGCGAATGTGCTTGAATAGGGGAATCGGCATTCTTGATGGGGCAACTCAGCGTCATGTCCCTTATTTATTAAATGTCTCCAAACTCTGGTTTCCTGTATGTGGTTTGATACCAAACCAGTGTCAATGTCAGGGGACGACATCCCCACCATGAAAGAGATTCTACCCCACTAGAAGATGGCCATGTTCAAAAATAATAACCCTGGCAGATTATACCTAATTAAGAAATGACCTTTAAAATGTAACCAGTGGTAGGATACGCTGACAGCTTCATGGTGCTGGCATGAGGTAATCTACACCCCTCTCTCCCCCTTTGGGTTCAGGACTGTCCAATGTATAACTCTTGAGCCCTGCACTATGCCTCTGTGAGCCCTGCACTATGGCGCTTTTAATTCGGTATCCTTTTTAAGGCTGTTACTGGGTTTAAAATGACTACAAGAGCAATTGGAAATCTTTGTAAAAGCAAGTACTTTGCAATCAAAATGTAACATGTTTAATGAGACCAAAAATATTCAAAAAATAAGTAATCCATATGGTGTTGATAAGGATCTATGCAATCATTGTGTGGTCTGGATTAACAAACTAAACATATTTTAGGTTATAGTCTTTTTTGTATTATTCTCATTGGGGATTATTCTTTTTCCATATGGCTTTTTACAAACACACTGGTCCTCGGTATAGCTCAGCATTAGATTGCTGTAGTCTGTGGTTACGAGGACCCTCTGCATGTGTTTTTACCGATTAACCCTTTAAGGTACAAGGGACATACGTGTTTGTGACAAAGATCGAATGAGTCTTAGTGTTAGATCTCCCTCTCGACCTGTGAGAGCAGGAACAGAGTACCCTTAATGAAATGGCACAACAATTTATTCCGTAGGGTAGATGGAAGTCGGTCAGTTCGGAAGGGGGCGGAGCCATGGCACCCGAGCTCAGTGACCCAGACGGTAAGCGGCGTGGCATCCGAGGACTGGAGGAGCGGATGCGCTCGTTAACCTCGGGGTCATGGGCGAGGGTATAAATAGGGGGCATGGCTTGAGTGATCTGTTCCTTTGCATATGGTTAAATTATATGACCAAGAAGGAGCCCGTTTGTGAAATCGACCGTGAGTGTTTCGTGTCTGTGTCCTAACACTGTGTGTCTTGTGTGTTGTTGTCTCACTAAAGATTACTGAGCACGATCCGGAGCTGCAGCCGCAGGCCAGCGACAAACCCGGACTTCACCACTCACCTTTTCACTACTGGAACTGTCTTTTGTTTGCACCTTTTAGCACTTGAATCACGCACTGTCTTTGTGTTTGTGTTTAGTGTGGGTGTCGGAACGGGACTTTGGGGTTGCGGGTCAAACCCGCGGGATTATAAATTAGAAGTGATATACGCCGCTGTATCACTTCCAGCACTATTATTATTTACAGGTTTTGCCTTGAGGCTCTGGACATTTATTTATTTAAATAAACACCCTTGCACCTGTACCAACGTTTGTCTGTGTGATTATTCTGCACTGCACTCACCTGCACGTCATTACCACTTTGCCACACGTGGTTGTCAGAAGTAAGGATGGACTACGCAACACTGTCGGCGCTGCTGGAGCAGCTGGACAGCAGACGGGAGGTGGAGGAAAGACGGAGAGAGGAGAGGTACACCGCGCTGATCGAGAGGGTCGGGCTGGCAATACCTCCCACAGCATCAGCGGAACGCGGCTTCATAGCGCCCAAAGCCAGGACGCATAAAATGACGGCGGATGATGATCCAGAAGCATACCTGGTGGCATTTGAGCGGCTGGCTACCACCGCGTCATGGCCCCGACAGTTCTGGGTAAGCCAGCTGGGACCCTGCCTGATTGGGGAAGCGCAGGCAGCCTACCAGGCGATGGGGGATGACGACGCCGCTCAATATGATCTGGTAAAGCTGGCTATTCTCCGCCGTCTTAACATTACGGAGGAAACGCACCGAGTGAGGTTCAGGGAGTACAGGAGGTCCCCGAACGTACGCCCCAGGGTGGTCGCGCAGAAGCTCTGTGACCACATGATACACTGGCTCACCCCGGCGCTAAAAACAACTGCCCAGATGGGGGAGGCCATCGTCATTGAGCAGTTTTGTCATGTGGTCGGCGCCGAGACCCAAGGATGGATACGGCGCCACAACCCCGACACCCTGGAACAGGCAGTCAAGCTCGCTGAGGACTTCGAGGACTCCCTGGTATCCGCCCAGACCGGGCTACTCACCCCGCTATCTCAACGGAGCGGCCGAGCCCCACCTCCTCACTCTGCTCCACCAACCCCACCACCAGGACAGGTTCAACGACCTCCGAGAGCACCAACCCCAATGGGCGACCTTGCCTCCTCTTCATGGAGACCAAGGTTGGCCCCCAGCGGGGGTAGAGGTGCTGCCCCTGCCCCGTTGCCATACCAGCAGCGGGACAGACCATTTAACACTGTGCCCTCCTTTCCCCCTACCTGTTTTAGGTGCCGCCAGCCGGGACATCAGGCTAGGTCATGCCCATCTGCGATGGAGTGTGACGTGGCCGTCTGTAATCTGGCATCTGAAGCGGGTGAGCGAGGGAAAAATGGTCGGGAGGGGCCTTGTATTGTTAAGGTGATTTTTGGAAATGTGAAAACCCATGCATTAGTGGACACAGGGTGTGGTCAGACCTTAATTAGAGCATCTCTCTTAGGCGGTATGGTGTGGCAGCCACAAGGTCAGGTGGCGATCTCCTGTATCCATAGAGACACGGCAACATACCCCACAGTAAAAGCATATTTATCGGTCGGTCCGATGAAACGTTCCCTGGTAGTTGGGGTAGCGGAAAGGTTACCACATCCCATTATTCTGGGTCGGGACTGGCCCAACTATAAAGATTTATTGAAATTAAGGGCAGTCCCGGCCATACACGCAAATGTGGCAGAAAAAGTAGAAGGGGAAATGATTGGTAATGTTTTTCCCTTTCAAGCGGAAATGTTCTCTTCCCTGTTCCGGCCGAAAAAAACAAACAAAGAGAGAAGGCTGCGGAAATGGGAGGGAGCGTTAATGAGACAAGGCTGGGGGCTGGTGGGAGCCTGTTATAACGGTGAAAAACGTCAGTCGAAGGGGGTCGGAACGCAGTGTGACCGAGAGGGCGAGGTTACTGGGCCATCAAGGGCAGATGTTACTCCCGCCCCGCTCAATATACCGGACATGTGGCACTCGAATGTGAACCTAGTGTGGGAGCAGGACAATGACCCATCACTGGTGCACATTCGGGGACAGGTCCGGTCCATTGAAGGTAAGGATGTTGAAGGCGCTGGGGCACTAGTATTTCCACACTTCATCATCAAGGGGCAATTACTATATAGGGTAAACCTGGCCGCGGGCACAGGACATCCTGTAACACAATTATTGGTCCCCCCGTCTTGTCGGCTGGAGGTCATGAGGCTGGCGCATGATATCCCTTTTGCGGGGCACCTCGGAGTTGACAAGACAAGGGAACAGATATTGGCTCGATTCTTTTGGCCAAGTCTTTATAAGGAAGTGTCGAAATATGTAGCCACATGCCCAGACTGCCAGAGAGTAGCGCCGGGTCGAGTGCGCCCCGCCCCTTTGGTCCCACTGCCGATTATTTCCACCCCCTTTGAACGCATCGCAGTGGACATAGTCGGCCCTTTGCTACCTTCTGACTCCGGGTATACGCATATATTAGTGGTGGTAGATTACGCAACGCGATACCCAGAGGCAGTTCCATTGAGGTCCACTAGTGCTGCTGCGATAGCCAAAGAACTAGTGCAGATTATGGCAAGAGTAGGGATCCCCAACGAGATATTGACTGATCATGGAACTAATTTCTTGTCAAATACGCTACAGCAGGTATATAAATTACTAAAAATACGTCCCATCAGAACGTCGGTTTACCATCCACAGACGGACGGTTTGGTGGAACGTTTTAATCAGACTCTAAAGGCGATGCTGAGACGATTTGTGAATCAGGAGCAAAAACATTGGGCATCGCTTCTTCCCTACCTCCTTTTTGCAGTGAGAGAGGTGCCGCAGAGTTCGACAGGGTTCTCCCCCTTCGAGCTCTTGTACGGCCGACAGCCTCGCGGCATTCTCGATCTGTTGAGAGAGGGGTGGGAGGAGCACAAAGGCTCGTCCAAAAATGTAGTGCAGCATGTGCTCCTACTGAGAGATCGCCTAGATTTGGTCGGTCGTTTGGCCCAAGACAATCTCAGATCGGCTCAGCATCGACAACAGCAGCATTACAATCAAAATGCATTAATCCGAACTTTTCGACCTGGAGACAAGGTAATGCTGCTACTTCCCTCAGCGGAATCCAAACTATGTGCTAAATGGCAAGGGCCATATGAGGTGATTCGGGCTATAGGAAATTTGTGGTTTGTCAAACTTGTACTTTACTTGAACAAAAGTTATTGTATTTCTTGCTCTTATTGTATTACTTGTATTGTAACGCTTGAAATGTTTTTGCTTACGATTGTAAGTCGCCCTGGATAAGGGCGTCTGCTAAGAAATAAATAATAATAATAATAGGAAAGGTGAATTACGAAATTAAACAGCCCGATCGCCGTAACAAAAAAGAAATTTATCATATAAATTTATTAAAGCCCTGGCAGGCAAGAGAGGTGTTATTTATAGCCCCAGGCAATATAGAGGATGATTTAGGGCCCGAGCTAGAACCCTCTAGCACAAAGAACATTTCGATGGGGGAACAGTTACTTCCTGATCAGCAACGAGAACTACGTAGGTTAATTGAGGAATTTAGCGATGTTTTTTCTAACACGCCCGGTAGAACTAACCTCGCTGAATATGACATTATCTCTCCCCCAGGTGTCACAGTGCGAGAGAGACCTTACCGGATCCCGGAAAGTCGACGGAGTGGCGTTCGCAAAGAGGTATGGGACATGCTCGAACTTGGGGTGATTGAGCCTTCCAGGAGCGAGTGGTGCAGTCCAATTGTGATAGTGGCCAAAAAGGACGGCACCAACCGCTTCTGCGTTGATTTCCGCAAGGTAAACGCTATTGCCAAGTTTGATGCGTATCCCATGCCTCGGGTCGACGAACTCCTTGATAGACTGGGGACGGCGAGGTTCATCTCCACTCTGGATCTGACGAAGGGATATTGGCAGATCCCGTTAACTCGTAGTTCTAGAGAGAAAACCGCATTTTCAACACCAGAGGGGCTGTTTCATTTTACAACCATGCCGTTTGGGTTACATGGTGCGCCTGCTGCCTTCCAGAGACTGATGGACCAGGTTTTACACCCACATCGTGAATATGCGGCAGCATATATTGATGATGTGGTCATTTACAGCTCCACCTGGCGAGAGCATTTGGCTAGGATCACAGCCGTCCTTCAGTCTCTAAGGGCAGCCCGGCTGACAGCTAACTTGCGAAAATGTGCGTTTGCCAAAAGAGAAACACAATATTTGGGATTTGTAATGGGGAATGGCAGGGTGAAACCCGTTGTCTCCAAGGTCCAGGCCTTGGTAGACGCGGCAATCCCCAAAACCAAGGCTCAAGTGCGGTCGCTACTGGGGTTAGCCGGTTATTACCGCCGCTTTATCCCCGAGTATGCCACAGTGGTTAATCCCTTAGTTGACCTCACCAAAAAGAGCGCACCAAATTTAATTAAATGGTCAGAAGAATGTCAGGGGGCGTTTAATACTGTTAAGCAGAGACTTTGCCAGGCCCCTGCTCTCATCACGCCAGACTTCACTAAGAGATTCATCCTCCACACCGATGCTTCGGATGTCGGTTTGGGTGCAGTCCTGTCTCAAATGGTAGGCGGAGTAGAACATCCTGTTCTGTATATAAGTCGTCGTCGAAAAAGAGTGTTTGGCCATTAAATGGGCTACTCACTCTTTAAGATACTACCTGCTGGGACACTCATTTGATCTTGTCACTGACCACGCCCCACTCAAGTGGTTAAGCACAATGAAGGACAGCAATGCCCGGATAACTCGGTGGTATCTGGCATTGCAGCCCTTCATGTACCATATGGTACATCGCGCAGGGAAAGACCACCAAAATGCGGATTATTTTTCCCGGGAGGGGGGAGTAATGGGAAAGGTAGGTTTAGCCGAGTGTTCCTTCGGCTCCACTCTGAGCGGTGGGATATGTGACAAAGATCGAATGAGTCTTAGTGTTAGATCTCCCTCTCGACCTGTGAGAGCACGGTATACGAGGAACAGAGTACCCTTAATGAAATGGCACGACAATTTATTCCGTAGGGTAGATGGAAGTCGGTCAGTTCGGAAGGGGGCGGAGCCATGGCACCCGAGCTCAGTGACCCAGACGGTAAGCGGCGTGGCATCCGAGGACTGGAGGAGCGGATGCGCTCGTTAACCTCGGGGTCATGGGCGAGGGTATAAATAGGGGGCATGGCTTGAGTGATCTGTTCCTTTGCATATGGTTAAATTATATGACCAAGAAGGAGCCCGTTTGTGAAATCGACCGTGAGTGTTTCGTGTCTGTGTCCTAACACTGTGTGTCTTGTGTGTTGTTGTCTCACTAAAGATTACTGAGCACGATCCGGAGCTGCAGCCGCAGGCCAGCGACAAACCCGGACTTCACCACTCACCTTTTCACTACTGGAACTGTCTTTTGTTTGCACCTTTTAGCACTTGAATCACGCACTGTCTTTGTGTTTGTGTTTAGTGTGGGTGTCGGAACGGGACTTTGGGGTTGCGGGTCAAACCCGCGGGATTATAAATTAGAAGTGATATACGCCGCTGTATCACTTCCAGCACTATTATTATTTACAGGTTTTGCCTTGAGGCTCTGGACATTTATTAATTTAAATAAACACCCTTGCACCTGTACCAACGTTTGTCTGTGTGATTATTCTGCACTGCACTCACCTGCACGTCATTACCACTTTGCCACAGTGTTCCACAAATAAAATTATGCTAACTTTCTTATTTTGCAACGAGATTTATGAAACATACTTACAGAATTCACATAACTTGTCAGTTATATTAATAACTATCAAGCCTATGTTTCAAAGTATTTAAAATTAAACATATATCATTCAGATTGCAGGAAGGAAACTTATTCATTTTTTCAAGTTAAATACTTTTGTAAATAAGGAACACTTATAACTTTTAGTACAAAGTAAAACCTAAGTTTGTATTGTCAATAGTACAAACGAGTCAAACGAGTCTCGAGTCAACTCGGAATCAAGTCGCAATTTTTCGTGACTCGACTCGACTCGTGTCACTGCCATCAAATGACTCAACTCGAATCCCTGCAAGAAAAGATTCGACTCGACTCCCTGCTCAAAAGACGTGACTCGACTCGAGTCACGCAAAAAAGTCTCCATCTGACTTGAGTCATTGTCTTTATGATAAAATCAATAACAAACGTATTTCATTTTCAATACATGCAGCCCCTCTCTAACACACACAGTCACCTTGTCATTTTGCACATAAAGAGGTTCCTGCCATGGTTGTTAAGACCATTGCTAAGGAAACAGAAAACACCTTTCTAGCCTATAGCGCCATTCTGTGATCATAACGTCACAAGCAGCAGGGAGCCCCGGAATCAAAATGTGTAGGTGGGAAGCAAAGACAGATTTCTGATCACTGATCACAGAAAATCCTGAGGAAAACTGTGATTTTTGAGTTTTGTCACAGACACGAAAAAAAAAAAACCAACACAAACATGGAAAGTACACCAAAAGTACCTGCGGTGGTGGAGTTTGCTTTTAATAATTATACAGTCGACCAGGAGAGAAACAAGCAGGCTGCATCCTGCCAGCACTGTAAAGCAACAATATGAATAAACTGCATTCAAAACATAGCACTGGTAACTGCCACTAATTTATACCGTGACTCGACTCAACTCGAGATTGGCATGTCAAAAACTCAACTCAACTCGAGCAGTTTAGTGACTCGACTCGAGATTTGCATGTCGAAGACTCGACTCGACTCGAGCAGTTTAGTGACTCGACTCGAGATTGGCATGTCAAAGACTCGACTCGACTCGAGCAGTTTAGTGACTCGACTCGAGATTGGCATGTCAAAGACTTGACTCGACTCGAGTTTGGCATCTCAAAGACTCGACTCGACTCGAGCAGTTTAGTGACTCGACTCGAGCTCGGCATGTCAAAGACTCGACTCGACTCGAGCAGTTTAGTGACTCGACTTGAGCTTGGCATGTCAAAGACGCGACTCGAGCAGTTTAGTGACTCGACTCGAGCTCGGCATGTCAAAGACTCGACTTGACTCGAGCAGTTTAGTGACTCGACTTGAGCTTGGCATGTCAAAGACTCGACTCGAGCAGTTTAGTGACTCAACTCGAGCTTAGCATGTCAAAGACGCGACTCGAGCAGTTTAGTGACTCGACTCGAGCTTGGCATGTCAAAGACTTGACTCGACTCGAGCAGTTTAGTGACTCGACTTGAGCAGTTTAGTGACTCAACTTGAGCTTAGCATGTCAAAGACTCGACTCGAGTCCCAGTTTTGGTGCCTCGCTACAACTCTGGGGGATACAGTCCTCAAACGGCAACACAGCTCACTGCACAAAAAGAAATATGTATGTCGCTCGTCACTATATTAAATAAAGAAACATGTTGATAGCTGTGGATAGCTTCCAACGGCAATTCCCATACACCTCGCAGTCAGGAGAATAAATTATTATTTGTTTATTTAGGAGGCGCCTTTATCCAAGGTGACTTACAGAGACTAGGATGTGTGCACTATGCATCAGCTGCAGAGTCACTTACAATTACGTCTCACCCGAAAGACGGAGCACAAGGAAATGTTCAAAACACTTTTAATACCTGGGTTTTCCACATTCTATGCATTTTCAAAGGTTCATATAAGAGAATACATTTATTTTTAAGCTGTTTATCAACACATAAATCAAGTTTTATATCGTATTTAAACATTTTCAGGACGAACGACGCTGTGCAGTTGGAATCCATGACAAAGCTGCAGGTTCAGCGTAACAGAGAGTAATATACAAAATGGATGGCCTTCTCCCCCGCGTCATCCCCTCATCATTTTAATCTTTAATGACACAGGTAATGCGTATGTAGAAATGGAAGAGCTTCTATTATGTTTTTTTCTTTTAAATCAGATCTTTATTATTTAATAACTTATGTACACGTTCTTTGGAAATGTATTTATTCAAATCCTTTTTTATTGCTGTGGTGAATTGTGTCACTTCCAAAGTTTCAAACAATTATCATGATTTATTTTTTTCTTTTAATTTGGCAGATATCCAACATACTAATTCTTTTGTAATATACAAAAGAATTTCAAGCTTCATCTATAAGAAGCCATCTACAGGAACTTTTTAAAAGAAAATCAAATGTTACAATAAAGAGCCTTCAGTCAATAACGCATTCCAGTCTCTAACAAACAGCTGTACAGGCCATGTCAGGTACAGTAAAGATAAGTATATGGGGTTCAATAAATATTAATTAGATTGACAGCCCTAGGTGAATGTCTTTCTCAAAGGTACAGTATTTTAATATGTCAATTTCAAAATAAACACTTGGAGCTGGATTCTACTGTTCTTTCCTTGCATCTGTGGCATTCGCAATCCAGTAAACATTATTTATTTATTTATTTATTTCTTAGCAGACGCCCTTATCCACAAAATATCACAATACAAAGTATCACATTACAGAATATCACATTATAGATAAGAGCAGTTTTTAAGTACAGTGAAATCAATAGAAAATAATATCAAAATAAAGAATACTGTAAATAATTACAATTAAGAGCAAGTTCGATAGTAAAAATGATTGCTTATACAAGTAAAGTCTATTAAGAGCACGTAGCAAGTACAATAAATGGATAAGAATGATTTCAAATAAGAGCAATTACAAAAAACAACAATATGGATACCTATAAGAGTAAAATCAAATACAAGATACAGGAAGTAGTTAGAATTAAGAGCAGTAGTAGAATATGGCAAGGTATGGAGCAGTTCAGTGCAGGTACAAGATGATGCAAGTACTGGTACAATTGGGTGCCATATACTGTAGTCCAGTATAGTTGAGATTTGTAAGGTTTACAGATGCTGTCTGGACAGGTGTGTCTTGAGGAGGCGCCAGAAGGTGGTCAGGGACTGAGCAGTCCTGATATCCGTGGGTATGTCCTTCCACCACTGAGAGGCAAGGGTGGAGAAGGAGCGGGCTCTGGAAGCGGGGGAGAGGGGGGGGGGGGTACAGCTAATCTACCGGTGGTGTAGGGAGAAATAATAGTCTGGAGAGAGGAGGGAGCAGAAAGGTTGAGACAGCGTTAGGCGAGTACAAGGGTTTTGAATTGGATTTGAGCAGCAGTAGGGAGCCAGTGCAGAGAGCAAAGCAGTGGTGTAGCGTGGGAGAAATGAGGAAGGGAAAAGACAAGGCGAGCAGCAGAGTTTTGGATGAGCTGGAGTGGATAGATAGCAGAGGCAGGGAGGCCAGCCAGGAGGGAGTTGCAGTACCAGGGCATGAACTAGGAGTTGTGTGGAGTAGTCTGTGAGGAAGGGGTTAATTCTGCGTATGTTGCTAATGAAAAAGCGACAGGAGAGTGCCACACTATTATTATTTGCTTATTTAGCAGACGCCTTTATTCAAGGCGACTTACAGAGTTTCTGAAAGTAGAGATGTGCTGAGAGTAGGAGAGGGAAGGGTCAAGGATGACACAAGGTTCTTGGTGGATTCAAGAGGAATAGAGATAGAGAGATCAGCGGTGGGGGAGGAAGAGGGGAGAAGAAAAGGAGGTCTGATTTGGAGAGGTTCAGTTTAAGATGATGCGAGTTCATCGAGGAGGAGATGGCCGAGAGACAGGTACAGATACAGGAGGAAATGTTGGAGTCATAAGGGGGAAAGGAGAGGAATATCTGGGCATCATCAGCATAGAAATGATACGAGAAGCCATGGGAGGAGATGAGGGGACCCAGGGAGTGGGTATAGAGAGAAAACGGACGGGTCCCATAAATTGCTTGTAACAATATTCCATTATTATTATTATTTTCTGGAAGCTTCAAGTGTGAAGGTTTATCCTTTTATTTGTATATATAGCTTAATCAACAACAAAATAATAAATAGAGAAAAAGTGTGATTGTATTGTAAGGTACATTTCTGAGTCATAACTCATTTCAGTGCTCATTTGTAAATGAAAAGGGACCTCTTTCACTGTTACTCTCAGTTAAATGCTCTCTGTGCTGTGCAGGTCAATGCATTTCTGCTCTGCTCTCCATGCTGCTGAACAATGGCTTGTTTTCAGACGCTGAAGAGCTGAGTGAATGCAGCTGCTAGTACCCATCCAGAAACGGCCTTGAACACTTTCATTAATAAAAGCTTGTCATTTGAAATTCATTCCTGTCCTCAATACTGCACCTCCTTATCGGCAGATTAGTCAGGCTCCTGGAGAATAATGTCAGATTAATAACAGGCAGGGCTTAAACAGTGCACAGGCTTGAGAAACATATTGCCTTAATAATAATAATAATAATAATAATAATAATAATAATAATAATAATAATAATAATAATAATAATAAATATTTTTGTATGTGTTGTTACACCAACACAAAAACCATCTACAATCCAGGAGACCTACATATATTCAATTTAAAATAGGATCAAGTGTTGAAGCTATAGAGAGAGTTAATATTTGTTATCAATAGTACAATGACTAGGTAATTGATTAAAATGTAAGTATAATGCCAGATGCAGACAATCACACCTTTGACAATAGCAGTGGCAGTACAGGTTGGTAAACGGGCAAAAGGTGGTCAAGCGCATTATTAAAGGTCTAGGGGTCAGTTAAGCATATCATTTCAGTAACGCTTTAGTTTAGGTATTCATTATAAGTGATTATAAACCATACCAAAAAAAAGGCAAAAGTGTATAATTACACTATTACAAAAACAAAGCAGCCCAAAGCAGACAGACTATATCTATTATAACTGATTATAAACAGTAGCAACAAAAAAATGGATACAATAAAGTGTACATTAATATTCTTATTATTTCTAATCATATTCTATAATGGTTAATATCATCATTTAATAACATGTTTATATATTGTTTATAATGACTTATAACCGATCCCTAAACGAAAGTGTTCCCATCATTTCTTGATACTAATGTGCTACCAGGTACAAACAGCACACTACTCTGTGAACACGTGGGTACCATTGGGTTGTTTCATTTATTATGGGTAGTGTTCCTCTTGGGTTCACAATGTTATATCATGCAAAGTGCAAAATTAATCCACATTTTTTACAGGTAGTGTTCCTCTTGGGTTCACAATGTTATATCATGCAAAGTTAATCCACATTTATTACAGGTAGTGTTCCTCTTGGGTTCACAATGTTATATCATGCAAAGTTAATCCACATTTATTACAGGTAGTGTTCCTCTTGGGTTCACAATGTTATATCATGCAAAGTTAATCCACATTTATTACAGGTAGTGTTCCCCTTGGGTTCATGATGTTATATCATGCAAAGTTAATCCACATTTATTACAGGTAGTGTTCCTCTTGGGTTCACAATGTTATATCATGCAAAGTGCAAAGTTAATCCACATTTATTACAGGTAGTGTTCCTCTTGGGTTCATGTTGTTATATCATGCAAAGTTAATCCACATTTATTACAGGTAGTGTTCCTCTTGGGTTCACAATGTTATATCATGCAAAGTTAATCCACATTTATTACAGGTAGTGTTCCTCTTGGGTTCACAATGTTATATCATGCAAAGTTAATCCACATTTATTACAGGTAGTGTTCCTCTTGGGTTCACGATGTTATATCATGCAAAGTGCAAAGTTAATCCACATTTATTACAGGTAGTGTTCCTCTTGGGTTCATGTTGTTATATCATGCAAAGTGCAAAGTTAATCCACATTTATTACAGGTAGTGTTCCTCTTGGGTTCATGTTGTTATATCATGCAAAGTTAATCCACATTTATTACAGGTAGTGTTCCTCTTGGGTTCACGATGTTATATCATACAAAGTGCAAAGTTAATCCACATTTATTACAGGTCGTGATCCTCTTGGGTTCACAATGTTATATCATGCAAAGTTAATCCACATTTATTACAGGTAGTGTTCCTCTTGGGTTCATGTTGTTATATCATGCAAAGTGCAAAGTTAATCCACATTTATTACAGGTAGTGTTCCTCTTGGGTTCACAATGTTATATCATGCAAAGTTAATCCACATTTATTACAGGTAGTGTTCCTCTTGGGTTCACGATGTTATATCATGCAAAGTGCAAAGTTAATCCACATTTATTACAGGTAGTGTTCCTCTTGGATTCACAATGTTATATCATGCAAAGTTAATCCACATTTATTACAGGTAGTGTTCCTCTTGGGTTCACGATGTTATATCATACAAAGTGCAAAGTTAATCCACATTTATTACAGGTCGTGATCCTCTTGGGTTCACAATGTTATATCATGCAAAGTTAATCCACATTTATTACAGGTAGTGTTCCTCTTGGGTTCATGTTGTTATATCATGCAAAGTTAATCCACATTTATTACAGGTAGTGTTCCTCTTGGGTTCACAATGTTATATCATGCAAAGTTAATCCACATTTATTACAGGTAGTGTTCCTCTTGGGTTCACGATGTTATATCATGCAAAGTGCAAAGTTAATCCACATTTATTACAGGTAGTGTTCCTCTTGGGTTCACAATGTTATATCATGCAAAGTTAATCCACATTTATTACAGGTAGTGTTCCTCTTGCGTTCACGATGTTATATCATGCAAAGTGCAAAGTTAATCCACATTTATTACAGGTAGTGTTCCTCTTGGGTTCATGTTGTTATATCATGCAAAGTTAATCCACATTTATTACAGGTAGTGTTCCTCTTGGGTTCACAATGTTATATCATGCAAAGTTAATCCACATTCTGAAATAACAAAACATGCAATAAACTCAAAATGCTAATTTAACAAATGTCAACAGTTATTTTTTGTTGATGTTCCTTTTTTCTTTAAGAAAATATGATCTCATTTCAAGAGCAGATCTGCCACACTGGAATAAATATATATGATGTACTGATATGTTCTGTTGTGAGGCTCCCTGTTTCCTAAAGAATGCAACTTTCACTGCATTGTCTGAAAGTCTGGAGAAAATACCAGGATCATTTTCAGAATATTTTATTTTATGTACTGAACTTTTTATTTCTATGTTTTTTTATTATTATTATTATCTACCACATACAATATACATTATAGTGTTTATATAATTTAATGCTAATACTATTTGAATAATCTAAAAAAAAAGCAGATGTATTTTTTTGTTGTTGTTGATGTCACTACTTGTACTGTTAGATATGTTAATTTTTATAATGCTATCATTAAAATTCTAAAGAGGAGGAATGCTGTATTCCTGTGTATCAAAAGTCGTTTTCATTTAAATAAAGTAAGGAATACAGCTGCATGTTTCAATTGGCTAGATACTAAGACAGAGCCAGAAAAACCATGACAAATATCATTTCCAACATTAAAATGGCCTTATTGTCATTGCGGGCTGAGAGATTAAATTCACCTCATCTAAGCAGAGTATGACAGGTGACTCAATAGGCTGATGCCAAGAGCGGAGGCAAGGAGATTAGTAGGGCACTGATATCATTATTTCCGCCTATCAGGGATTCAGCAGGGAGGCAATTGTAATTTCTGGGCTTATTAGTCCACACTCGGAGGAGAAAACCTAGTGATAAAGCTCGCAGTGACAGCTAGGCATTTGTGCAGCAAGTGCTGTCACAGTGACACTTACAAAATGCCAGTGTGGATATGTCCTTCTAATCCTTACTAATAGAGGTTAAAGCCTGGTACAAAAGGGGCGCTTATCGATGATCAAAACAATAATCACATCTGCATAGTAAGGTTAAAGAAAGAAGGAAAAGCACCTCTTCTCTCAATTTGTATTTTGTTGTGGAGCTTGGAGTATACAGACGTGCTCAAATTTGTTGGTACCCCTCCACAAAAAACGAAGAATGCACAATTTTCTCTGAAATAACTTGAAACTGACAAAAGTAATTGGCATCCACCATTGTTTATTCCGTATTTAATAGAAATCAGACTTTGCTTTTGATTTTTTATTCAACATAATATTGTAAATAATAAAACAAATGAAAATGACATGGACAAAAATGATGGGACCACTAACCTAATATTTTGTTGCACAACCTTTAGAGGCAATCACTGCAATCAAACGTTTTCTGTAGCTCTCAGTGAGACTTCTGCACCTGTTAACAGGTAGTTTGGCCCACTCTTCCTGAGCAAACTGCTCCAGCTGTCTCAGGTTTGATGGGTGCCTTCTCCAGAATGCAAGTTTCAGCTCTTTCCATAGATGTTAGATAGGATTCAGATCAGGACTCATAGAAGGCCACTTCAGAATAGTCCAATGTTTTGTTCTTATCCATTCCTGGGTGCTTTTAGCTGTGTGTTTTGGGTCATTATCCTGTTGCAGGACCCATGACCTGCAACTGAGACAGAGCTTTCTGACACTGGGCAGTACGTTTCGCTCCAAAATGCCTTGATAGTCTTGAGATTTCATTGTGCCCTGCACAGATTCAAGGCACCCTGTGCCAGGCGCAGCAAAGCAGCCCCAAAACATAACCGAGCCTCCTCCATGTTTCACTGTATGTATGGTGTTCTTTTTTTTGAAAGCTTCATTTTTTCATCTGTGAACATAGAGCTGATGTGACTTGCCAAAAAGCTCCAGTTTTGACTCATCTGTCCAAAGGACATTCTCCCAGAAGGATTGTGGCTTGTCAATATGCATTTTAGCAAATTCCAGTCTGGCTTTTTTATTTGTTTCTGTCAAAAGTGGAGTCCTCCTGGGTCTTCTTCCATGGAGCCCACTTTCGCTCAAAAAGCGACGGATGGTGCGATCAGAAACTGACGTACCTTCACCTTGGAGTTCAGCTTGTATCTCTTTGGCAGTTATCCTTGGTTCTTTTTCTACCATTCGCACTATCCTTCTGTTCAATCTGGGGTTGATTTTCCTCTTGCGGCCGCGCCTAGGTAGGTTGGTTACAGTTCCATGGACCTTAAACTTCTTAATAATATTTGCAACTGTTGTCACAGGAACATCAAGCTGCTTGGAGATGGTCTTGTAGCCTTTACCTTTACCATGCTTGTCTATTATTTTCTTTCTGATCTCCTCAGACAACTCTCTCCTTTGCTTTCTCTGGTCCATGTTCAGTGTGGTGCACACAATGATACCAAACAGCACAGTGACTACTTTTCTCCATTTAAATAGGCTGAATGACTGATTACAAGATTGGAGACATGTGTGATACTAATTAAAGAAACTAATTAGTTTGAAATATCACTATAATCCAATTATTTATTATCTTTTCTAAGGGGTACCAACAAATGTGTCCAGGCCGTTTTAGAATATCTTTGTAGAATAAGCAATAATTCATCTCTTTTCACAGCTTCTTTGCTTTATTCTATGACATACCAAAGGCATGCAAGTATACATGATAAAATAGCTTTTAATTTCATCACTTTTCAGGAAGAATGAAGCATTATTTCAATGAGCTGTAATGGTACCAACAAATTTGAGCACGTCTGTACGAATCAGCACAACTCGCTGTCTAGAAGTAAATAGTGGAGGATAGGTGTAGAGCTCATAAGCAACTACAGTGGTACTCCAGTCTAAAAATACTGCAAAAGGTTCTATTCTTTGAATCTGAATAATGTCAGGACATGTGGTTATGTAATAGGCTTGTGTCAGCATACCCAAGATTAAAATAAAGCCTTTTAACAGGCTTCAATAATAATAATCCCAAAAGAATCAATAGCAGTCTTATTGTATGATAAATACATGCTGTTGTGTTTCAACTACAAGGAGCTCGCTGTTCAATTTACTCCCTCGTTAATGTACATTCATATATCAAACACAATCTTACTCTGTCTTGGCAGCCAAATAACATAAAAATCAAGCATGTATGACTGTGGCAAAGTGGTGAGAGAATACAGGTGAGTGCAGTGCATAGCGAATATAAAACAGACAGACAATGATTTCCAGATGCAAGGGTGTTTATTGATTTAATTAACAATGTCCTGAGCCTTATGGCAAACACCTGTAAATAATAATGATGGAGTGATATAGCGGCGTGTATCACTCGGTGTTTGTAATTCCCCGGGTTTAACCCGTAACCAAAAAGTCCAGTTTTACACACCAACACTAAACACAAAACACAAACACAGTTCTTAGTGATAGTGAATATGTACAAGTGGTGTAATACAGTTCTCCGTGAAATGCAGGGGTGAAAGTGATGTCCGGGTTTATGCTGGCTTTCGCCACATCTCCGGATCGTGCAACTGGTAGTCTATTAAAAACAGACGACAGTTAACAAAACAGTAACAAACACAAGACAAAACTCACGGTTCACGAAACAGCACACAGGCTCCTTGTAGGTTTTTAGCACTAACCATTTACCAAGGAACAGATCACGTATGCTAAGTCCCCTATTTATATCCTCGCTCATGACCCCTAGGTTAATGAGCGCATCCGCTCCTCCAATCCTCGGATGCCACACCGTTTACCATCTGGGTCATTGAGTTTGGATACCGTAGCTGCGCCCCTTTCCTAAATGACCAACTTCCACCTACCCTACGGAATAAATTGTCGTGCCATTTAGAAGGGTACTCTGTTCCCGTTACACAGTGCCCTCACAGGTTGAGAGGGAGATCTAACACAAAGCACCATTCGATCTCTGTCACAGTGACCATTAACTTGATATGATTCCCAGTGTTATGAAATCATGATATAATGGTTTTATGTTAGTTGAGTGATAACAGTCATCCTTATTACATGGCTATTTCCCATATTCAGGTTCAGAATGTAATTTGCATGAATTAATGCAATACGTATCTTGACTAGAAAGTCAAATTTGTTGTGGATACTGTACATTTCTTGTATGTAAGATGTGAGTGAATGTTCCTGTTGATAAAGGAACACGTTGTTTTTAATGGGTGTGCAGGGAATGCTGTGTGAGGCTTTGCTGTAGCTGACCCCTCCAGATCAGACAAGCAGGGCTGCTTTGTGGAGTGGTTAAAGTGTTTGCTTGACAAACTTGGTCTTTTATGCAGTGATTACAATTCTCACTTGGCGGTTTGCGCCCAGCCTCTGCCATGTTTTACATGTTTAACTTTTCGCAAATGTGTTTTCTGATCTTTTTTTGCTGATCTAAATGTGAAAATACAACTCACTGGAGTTATGAGTCCCAGCAATTCACCTAATTAAGAGACTATGCAATTAATCATACATAGTGAAAGCATAATAACCATACCTTTATTGGTCTCCATACAATTGATCTAAACAGCGGCAGATTTAAATACCGCCTCTCCTGAGGTCATTCAAATCCAACAGTGCATGTGAGCCTCTACTTTAATTCTATGCTTAAAAATGTTGTAATGATTTAAACGATATCTGAATGTATATCTCCCACAGTTTAGATCAATCTGCTAGACCCCAGTATAATTTATTTCACAGCTATTTTGAGATTGCTTATTTGATGCAAATAGAAAATTATTGGTGTTTGAAAGAGCTGCAACAGAATCCAGTTCCTGGCTGGGACAGGGTCAGAGAAAGCTATTAGTAAGAATATATTGGGATGTCAGCAGAAGGTCAGAGGTTCATTTACAATATTACCCATACTTCCAGCTTACTTACTTTATCCACAGGTAATTCTATATCCGAAGCATGTTTACATAGGGGCTACGTTCCTTACTGATGAGGTCAGACCCGCTGCTTACTGGGAGAGACACTGGGATGCAAGGAAGATTGCTTCTATCCCAGCCCCTTCTCATCTTTCTACTTGAGGCAAGCCACCAATTAGACTGGGTGTGGCCAAGGTCACGCAACATAGGAAAAATCACTGAATACTTGGATGTCAAACATCCTGGTCATTGGAGGTCCCACTGAATCGCCACCAAGGTCACTGGGGATCTTCTACCTTCTGACTGCTTTCCCAGAGGACCTCTTGTGTTGTATCATTTGTTATACCATGGCCTGAACGGATTGACAATCGCCAGCAACAGGACACTGCTCAATTTGAGTCTTTCTTGCCTTGAGAAAGAATGAAAGGACTGGCAAGTGTCTGCGTGGATGGATTTGTTCTGTTCACAATATTTTGCAGCCCCAAGTTGTACAATACGAGTGCCCTGTCAGCCTGATGTGAAAGTGTACCTGGTGTGAAGTTTCTAAATATATGTTCATCAGTCATGATATTGTGTGACAGACTGGGCCTTGTGGGTTTTCTCAGCAGCTGTGTCCTTGTGGAGGAATATTTTATGTCCTTTGAGGAATACGTCTGTGTGTTTTGTGCAGTGGTTAGCACACCTGTCTCATACCCCCAGGGTACTTGGTTAAAATGTAGCATCTGCCACGGCTGTACCTAGTCACATCATCCTTCCCTGTTCTCACAATACAAAGACACCTCTAAGCAGACCTTTCAGGTATTGTTTGCACATTGTATTCCCCCCTGCTGGGATGCATATCTCAGTAACCAGCTATTTGAAGGTACTGATACCTGACTGGGTGAGCTGTTGTTATTAAAGCCTAATAACAGTAGAGTCTGAGCTTTTGTTTTCACATTCTTTTCTGCATGCTGACATGCTGGTATTTCTAGTCTTAGTGGGGGATATGAATAGTACTTACTTACCTCGTTTTTGTAAGGGAAAATAAATTGCAGGGTATATTTTTAAGAAAGTGTATAAGCTATGGCAGGCATTTCTAAAGCTAAACATACAAACCTACATTAAAAAATACGTTTTTTAATAAATAATACAAACAGAGCTTTTTACAAGATTTTTTCTAATGAAACCGGCAAATTAGTTCACCCATATCCCCTAATAAAAACCCAGGAGCGGTGCACTTGATAATATCAGTCGAGACGTCACCCTCCAGTAAGAACTGTAAAATAGAAATCGTGACACACACCAAATCAGAGTAGTGAAGGAATTAATGAAATTAGCAATCAACTTGTATGCGAGTAAATCAGGAGCTTGAGCATTTTACACAAGGAACAAATTATTAACACTCTGCAACCCCCCCGCAAGTGAGTGTGACAAAACCCCAATTGCTTTAGGTCAATGAATATGATGTGAAGTTATGAATAAGAAAGGTCAGCCTCTGCATGCAACAAGCAAACATATATTCCAGCCAAATGTACCGCCTCGCTGATGGATCTCAGGGTACTTTTGCAATAAGAAATGTCATTTTGTTGTATCCATGGTCATTTATTTATATACAGTTGGAAATGTTATAATGATATAAAACCTGGCCTTTGTCTGCAGTTTACACTTGGGTGAGCGTGAGGTACAGGTAATTCAAATGACTTGCTGTGACTGAAATGTTGAACATAAGTTTTTAATACATGCTTCTTTTGTCTTCTAGCTGTTTCCATCTGCAGTAAATCACGCTATCTATTGCTGCAGCTCACTTTGAAATGCAATAATTGTGAGCCCTTGTCCATAAGTTGTGATGGGAACAGACAAGCACAGTTTAAAACTGAACCAATCTGGGGATAGTTTACATCACAAAAAAGGGTGGAAATTGCATTTTGGTGGAAAGATCTACTCTGGTGCACCTCGATATCTCTGTGACAGATTTTGCTTAAATTATTTTCATTTTATATTGCACACTATTCCAGCCTACTGGGACCCAAAAAAAAAACGCTTTAGTTTTTTTTTTAATGGAATATATTCCCGTAAGATATTTGCTTCAGTTTTTTACCGTTACAATATGCCTCATAGAGACAACAGAATATTTCATATCGAAATGCATTTCTATACAGTATTTGTTAATAACGATTTGAACTAAATCTACCAAACCAGGAATCATGCTATCATAACTAGTCAATCAGCACAGTCATCATGAACCAAGACAGAGTTTCTTTATTGCAATATAATTGTCCATTCAGATTGTAGAACTCGAGCCCTAGAGAGTCATATCCTGTCTTGTGCTGCTTCCATGTTCTATTGTCACATTGTCACTTGCCTCCCATCCATCACAATGGGAGACATGTAGCTGCCACTCCCAGGGGTATGGGACTGGACCACCAGCATGCTCACCTAGCATGCCCTGTAATCGGCAAAAAAACACGTGTGCCCCTTTCTTATAGCAGCCTTGAGGTGAAAACAGCCATGGTGTACAGTGCGAATTGATTTTATTGAATAAAATGTGCACAGTTTACTTTGGAAAGTGTGTGCAGCACAACGTATTGTTATCTGCCACCTTTTGACGTGAAATAAATGTGAATTATCAGACCTCGGCTTGAATTCATAGCTCCAAATTAATGGGGGATAGATGTTTTCTTTTGTTGAAGTTGTATTTTTTCTTAACGATGGAGGGATGCTAAACTCCTCTTTCCAAACAGCTCAGATGTGGCCAATGTAAACAAATGGCAGCTCCTCCTCTTGCCTGTGCTGAAGCAGACTTGGCCTTTGTTGGGAGGTGCTAATAGGATTAAACTGGTTACTAGCTTTATCACAGGGAGCTCCAACACATCCCTACATTTAAGCATCTCATGGGGATGTGTCATTGTTGCTTTTTTCCTTTAGAGCTAACTGCAGCCCCAGAGAGAGAGAGAGAGCGAGAGAGAGAGAGAGAGAGAAATCCAGCCAGCTGAATCGTGGGATTATGTTAGTGCTCGTACATAAAGACCACAGGATCAGGAGAGGAACGCAAATGCAGCAGTGAAGTCAAATAGGCTGGGCAACCACAATCTCACTTCAGCCCAACACTGGTTAATCTTTGACTCGTAGATGTAATGCAGAATTAGGTTAAAGATTGAGGGAAGGCTCAGTAAATCTGCGAGTGAAGGGCATCACTGTTCGTAAATATTCCAGCACAGTGCCTGAAGTAAAATTAAATGAGGGTTTGTGACAGGGTAGCCGAGGGTTGACGTTCCCAGACCAGACAGCTGACAGAGACAACAGAGGCAGGTACTCGGGTGAAAGCGCTCTGCGCATGGGCATCCACAGAATGAATGCTAGGGGGGGCAAGGTGTTTAAAACTAGTCAGTATATTATTTACAGGTGGTTTTGTATCGCATAATAATTATTACACTTCTAAGCCTCATTTACATTTATAACTCAGACTTAAGCTGGCATAGGTCCGGATGGCAGCAGAGATCCTTATTATTTTCAGGTTGTGTTTACACTTGTCTATCTTTCTTTAATTCAAGAGCACAGACTGTGGAATTTAAGAATACATGTTAGCTACTGTCTCCACATCTATAGAATTATTTTAACCACCCAGGAACGTGCAGGAATACAAGTTGAAAAAAAAGCAATCATAAAGTGTGCTTTATCAACAGACTCGAAACAATTATAAATATACTTTGCAAAGAACAACAACCACAACCAGGTAGAGCAGGAACTGTAAACCATAATGTTACCTACTGACATATTGTAGAAACACAGTGCATGTTAAACACACTGCTCCAACCTAACAGAACTATTTAAAACAAACAACACAAACTTAAAAAGCATGACACTATGATATTCATCATGCATAGGTTTGTGTGGCTCCAGAGCCGGAGTACTGACACACCTAACTAGAGGCTCAGTATTACAATGTTGTAAATGGCCAGCAGCAAGCTATTTAATTACACTCAGATTAAACTTAAGCATATATTAGTGAGTTTGGTAAAAAGTATAAAAAGGATTTCATTGTAGAAGACATGAAAACAAGTTTCCTGATTAAACATGTTATTGTTATAATGAATAACTATATTTGCAGTACATAATAATATTATTATTTATTTATTTAGCACCTTTATCCAAGGCAACTTACAGAGGCTAAGCTGTGAACTATGCAATCACTGTTGCAAGGTCATTAGAATAGGACTTCAGTTTCACACCTCATGCTAAAGACAGAGCACAAGGAGGTTAAGTGACTTGCTCAAGGTCACAGAGCGAGTCAGTGGATGAGCTTGGATTTAAAGTCAGGAACCTCCTGGTTCCAAGCCTTTTTTTTAATCATTGGACCACACAGACTCCACAGAATATAACAAAAAAAAAAAGAACAGGAAAATAAAAACTTATAAAAACATTTTCAACTTAAGTGTTCTGCACCATCACACATAAAACAAAGCAAGAAAAGGTATTCACAGTTGGGCATTCACATTGTAAGATGTTTGATTTAATACACTACTTCAAGCAAATGCATTCAAAATTAGATGATTTAAATGGAATGCACAAAAAATAACTTTGGTTAAAGTACAGAAAGTACAACATGAACACAAATGTATTTATCTTTATATATGTTGCCCTTTGTGAAAGAAAGAATGCTTTAAGCTGCTTGCAGACCCATAGAAGAATAATAAACACCAGTACAAAATAGCCCCTCTTTCAATGCATGATGTCGTAATAGTTTTTGTAAATGCACTTTAGCGAGAGCAATCTGATTTTCAAGAAAAACACCACCAGTGTTCACAAAAATCCTAGTTTATTGTTGTATAATTTTAAAAAAATACTATCTGCTGTCAAATTTAAAAGATTAATTTAATTCACATCGAGAATAAAATCTGTGCTTTATAAACTGGGAAATGTAAGACGTTTCTACACCAAACTTCCTGAAAAGCTGTGTGCTGTGAACTCTTGAAAGCTTTAATTGTTTAAGACTCCCGCAGAACTAGACATGAGAGTAGCCTGATGTTTCACCATTTTACATTTACAGAAATTTGATATAAACGCAGTGTTTTTTAAACACCGAATATTAATATGTTTGTATTACCAGCAAAAGCACCATCTTTGGGCCATCCCCTTTCTACCCTAAAAAAATCAGACTAAAGCCAAGGGGACACTAGTCTGCATGTTGCTAGAAAATGTAGAATTAAATCTGTTGCCTCTACATTGTTGTTTCAGATTTCAGGGGACACTATTCTACAGTATGGAGAAATTGTAGATAGAATGTTGATGGACAACACAGAGAAGACAATGCATACAGGTAGTGGACAAAAAATGGAAACACCTGGGTAAATGAGGGACACCAAGTATATTGAAAGCAAGGGCTTCCACACAGGTGTGGCTCATGCGTTAATTAAGCAAATAACATCCCAGCATGCTTAGGGTCATGTATAAAAATGCTGGACAGGCCTGGTTGCCTATAATTATGGCTAGCATGGCTGCAAGAGGAGACCTCAGTGACTTTGAAAGAGGGGTGATTGTTGGGGCGCATTTGTCAGGAGCTTCAGTGACCAAGACAGCTCAACTTGCTGATGTTTCACGAGCAACGGTGTCTAAGGTGATGTCGGCATGGAACTCCGAGGGAAAGACATCATCAGCAAAGGGCAACAGTGGGCGGAAGCGCATACTCCAGGATTGTGATATCCGTGCATTAATTCGAAGTGCAAGGCAAAATAGGCGAGCAACTGCAGATCAATTGACTGCAAATTTCAACCTGAGGCGCGAGCAGCCAGTTTCATCAAAAACTCCACAGAGCGGGATACCATAGAGGCCCAACGCCCTATTAAGTGACTTTACATTGGGGTTTCCATTTTTTTGTCCACTACCTGTAGATGATATTTCCTAGCAAAAAGTGTATTGGTCTTATTCAGTGTCCACATAATTTACCAGAATTGTTCAATATAATAAAATTAACTTTATCCTTAAATATGTATTATAGGATTTGAATTAGTAATATTTACCCTCATCATTTATTTACCCTCAACATTGTCTTGTCTTGAATGTTTTATTTGAATGTTTTTCTGTTTTATTTGTGTAAATAAATGTAAGTAAAACTAATTGTAAATAGAGACTTTTTACATCACTTTCATTGACTGATTTATTCTATGACGTAATGTTGCTTATACAAAATCAACTGTCCTTTGATACACTTGTAACTTGCACATCACTTTCTACAAAAAAAATATCCCTTTCTTCATTTTTCTAGCAACATGTAGACTAGTGTCCCCTTGGCTTAAAACTCCAAACTTTCTCAGCGCTAAACAAAACAAAAGAATGATCTCAAAAACTGCACATTTGACTTGAACGAATTCGACCACGTCAAGAGACGTTTACAAGACCATCCATGCAAAATGTCGTACCGTCCATTTAACAGGGTCGAAATTATTAAAGTGCAATAACTGGTGTTAAACAATAAAGCCAACTCAACCCTAACTGTTCAATTTATACTGTAATACCCGACACACTCAGATGTATTTAGAGTAGCATTTAATCTGTGAGTAGAAGTGCAGCAAATCAAAGTTTACATTTGTATAAACGCAGTAGAATGGTAAAGCACACATATGTGCACATAAATCAGCTAAAACAACAACATAAGATGAAAACCATTATTGTAACTGTGCCTCCATATCGACTCAGACTGACGAACATCAACAAATACAGAGTACAATTATTTTATCTAATAAGTGGTCCTGATTTCTTCGCGCTCTGGTTGTCTGAATGTGTGGGTTCTTTTAAAGTCACACTGCCTTTCTGTTTCTGTAGATTGCACTACTGAATGCACAAGTTATTTCCCGCCGGCGAAAAAAAAAAAGCTCCTGCACAAGAATCCCTGGCAGTCCACCCCGCCTTTGAGCAGGACAGCCAGCTTGTTATCATTTTGATCAGCTTGATGTGCTTTCCAATAGCTTTCAAAAACATGATATCATCACCTGAATAGATGACTCCTCTGTACTCCTGCGCACCACTAACTGAGAGTTAAATTAACGTAATATTCTTCTCAGGAGTCATTTACTTGCCTGGTGCCGGTAGGGTTCCAACTACCATTCATCGAACTTTATTATTATTTTTTTTTTTGTAAAACTGGACCCTGCAGACGCCCTGCGGCACTGTTTTTATTAAACACACAAAAAAAAACACTGCTCACAGAGCAAAATAAAAATATGAACAAAAACAAATCACGAACACAAGGGGGGCTCCTGAGTGGCACCCTATAGCCTGGGCGTCGACGGTTCAAGTCCAGGCTATTCCGCTGCCAACCGTGGACAGGAGCTCCCAGGGGGCGCCGCACAGTTGGTGCAGGGCTTTTCTGCCTTGCCACATATCCCCCCCCCCCCTTGTGGGGCTACCTCCCCCCTTTAAGTCCAAAAAGACTCAGTCAATGTTCCAGCCCAGGAACAGGGGCAGTAATTGGTTCCTGGGTGGTGGCCACAGTGGGAGGACCTCCTCTCATGCCCACACTAGCAGGCATCCGGGGTGGTGACGTACAGGCATCCCGGGTGGTGACGTACAGGCATCCCCGGGCGACGACGTGCAGGCATCCCCGGGCGACGACGTGCAGGCATCCCCGGGCGGTGACGTGCATGCAACCCCGGGTGATGGCGAACCGCCATTCCCAGGTGATGCCGAACAGGCACCCCCAGGCAATTGCCAGCTTTTTCTCCTGACCTGAATCCAGTAGAACAACTGTGGGACCAAATCACCAGTGCCATCCACAGGAGAGAACCGCGACCAGCCAACCTTCGCTAGCTATCTGCAGCTACACAGGAAGAGTGACAGAACATCCCACAGCAGTCTATCCAGAGGCTGATCAAGTCTATGTGTCAACGCTGCCAGGATTGTATTAATGCTCAGGGAGGTCATACCAGATACTAACCTTGTAATGTTTTCATTTTGACAGTGTGTCACGTTTCATACTGAAAACTTATCATGATTCTTTGATCTGTATTTTTGTTCACATATTGTGATTTTGTTTGATATCTATGTTTAAAATATTTGATTAAATCCATTAGACCTGAGTGTTTCGTTTCTTTTGTGCATTAGTATATACACATATATACTGTATATGTCTATGTCTATGTATATATATATATATATATATTTATTTTTTGAACACTGCAGTTGAGGTCATCATTACCCAGGATGGATGGCATTGGGGGTTCCTATTTTAAGGAGCGATAGCCCCATACAGTATAACCTGCAGGGTAATATATTTTTAGATGTAGATATCAGGCGGATGTGCAGGCAGGCCTGTGACCACATTATTATACTGATTGAAATTATTAGAATATAGTGCATGTGAATTTTGAGTAAAATGGGAACATTGCCACTACAGACTGACCCTTCTGAGCTGAAATGCTGGAAGCTTCGTGGTGATTGATGTTTCTGTTAATTTCAATGGGTACTCATGGTCTGTATACCTCCTTAACTGTGTGGAAATGTACATACACCACTGCCCTGTGTGTGTGTGTGTCTAACACTGAATAAGAGCTGGGACCAGGAACAAAACTACACCACATTTATTGGGAGAGCATATTATGGATATACTGGAAAATCCTCTTTCTAGTACCATTTATAAAGGCCATTTATTTTGCATCTGTTTTTTGTATGAAGCCTCACCATTAAGATGTGCATTTGTTATATCTTCACTAAAGAAGAGGATTACAGTTGTTAACATTATGAAGAATAGACTTATGATAATAATAATAATAATAATAATAATAATAATAATAATAATAATAATAATAATAATAATAATACCGGTAATACTTTTTCACTGAATTGCATGTCCTTAATAATTACATAGGTGTATCAGCTCTACAATTTAACAGTAACTATCATTATTATTATTATTATTATTATTATTATTATTATTATTATTATTATTATTATTATTATTATTATTATTATTATTATTAACAGCAAGAATAATAATGATAAAAGTCTGTAGTTTCTAAGGGCACTGATAACCTAGCCAGGTTAACCACATTGCACTAATCTCACTGCACCCGAAAGCTGTGTCATTGTAATTTGAACAACAATTTTAGACAATTTATTAGATCATTTGTTGTACAGAAATAACTTTTTTAAAATAATGTGGTATATTCCTCCATCCTACAGGTATATATATATATATATATATATATATATATATATATATATATATATATATATATATATATATATACAGAGAGAGAGAGAGAGAGAGAGAGAGAGAGAGAGAGAGAGAGAGAGAGAGAGAGAGAGAGAGAAACTCACACACACACACACACACACACACACACACACACGCATATCCAACCCTAGATAGGCTGACTGCATTTCCATAGCTTTAAATAATGTCAGTGTTGCCTGCCCCTGGTTTGCAGCTCATGAGCTGGAAGGCACACATTTTTTGCCTACAGTCTGATAATTTTCAGAGCTATTGGCAACTTGGGAATTTTCCTCGCTTATCACCAGGGCTCAGCGAACTTCACTGCCACTAATCGGAGCTGGAATCATTCATTCAAGGATTGCATGATCATGTTTTTCTTCAGCAGTGACAGCTGTCTGAGCTGCATTAGCAATGCAGATGAGGAAGCCTAATAGGTTAATGCGGAACACACGAAAATTAGGTTTAATCCCCAGTGAAATAATGTAACATTTTCAAATTCCTTGATGTTGGGATAGAGACATCGCCTGTGACTCAATTAGGTGTAATGTAGATCAAAGCAAATGTACCTTCTGCCTGAACCATCCCCATAGTTTAGAAAACAGGATCTCGCAAGCACATCAGCCTCTGCGGCTGCAGGGAGCCAGAAAAACAATCATTTTGACCTGACCCAAGCACACAGTGTTGATACACAAACACTGCTTATAATACATGCCCAGCATAGGACTGAATATCTAGATACTAGACAATATCTTCAGTGGATAGAACTTTTAATGCATTTTAAATAAAAATAAAATATAAAGACATCCCAGGCCAATTAAGCTAATAAGCAGCTACAAATGTTTTTGTCTCATGGGGCACAAAATGATATTTTTAGAATGTTATCCTTATATCTTGTTGAATGCTGAGCAAACATTTAGAAACACCTGCATTAGGGATTGTGTTGCTTGATATGCCATACACTGTTTATATTTCAATTTGTAAACTAATACAAAATATATAAATTATATATATATATATATATATATATATATATATATATATATATATATATATATATATATTTTTTTTTTTTTTAAATGGGTTAACGGTATGTGTTAAAAACAAACAAACAAAAGCAAACCACCATTGGCCTTGGACTAGAAAATGTAAAATCCCAATTAAATTATATTTCAATATGTGCCCACTTTTGATAATATCTAGACATCTGTGGCATTATACATGGTACATTTATGTAAATGAGAAACAAAGAAATGAATGTGCAATCTATCTCTGTGTTTTCATTATAAGCACATAACTCAAACAACACTCTTCTGTTCTGTTGGAAAGGAAAAGGAAGAAATTGTGTGCCCTCGGCTGCCAGATTAATTCTTGTCTTGACATCTTAATTCTCGGTTCTTGTGTGTGGTCAAATCAGCCTGCTATAGAAAAGCAATCAAGCAATTATTCCTAAATTATATTTGCCCAACTCACACTGATTGGTTATTCTTTTCTTATTGGGTTAGCTCATTAATTCTGAGAAGCTTGCTTATTATGCCTTCACCATCTCCATCTCTCTATCCCGCTCCCTCCCTCTCCCTCTCCCTCTCCCTCTCCCTCAGTCTCTCTCTCTCCCCTCTCTCCCTCTCCCACAGTCTCTCCCCCCCCCTCTCTCTCTCTCTCTCTCTCTCTCTCTCTCTCTCTCTCTCTCTCTCTCTCTCTCTCTCTCTCTCTCTCTCTCTCTCTCCTATCTGCCAATGCCAGCCTGCTGATGTTTCAAGATGACACACAATAAAGCCCCATGATCTATTGCATTGTCTATCCCTGCAATTACTATTCACATTTCTGATTAACTTTGATGTGCAGCCTAATGAGATAAGGCAAGTTATCAAGGCAGAGCTGATAGTGGTCTCATTTATTCAGCATTTGGCATCGACGAATGACAAAAACTAATGAGGATGTGTCTGATAGTAAGCTGAGTTAAGGAAGAATATCAGGCATCTCCAATTCATGTGTTTATCTGAAATGTTCTTAGTGCACCCATGTAATGGAAACACTTCACATAACTGTACATGTGTTCACTGTAAAGAAGCAACTAAGTTATAAAGGAGATAAGAGCAAGCACATTCACAGCATCTTCAGCCTAACAACTTCTCCAGTGCTTTAATGTTTCTGGTAATCAGTGATGCATTTTGGTTGCAGTAATCTTTTCTAAACATAAGCCCGTTCCACTTCCACTATTGTATCAAATGTTTCTGCTAAGCATCTGTCACAAGTGTACATTCTGTAATAATTCTTGCAGCAAATTAACTAACTGACTTGTTTTTGCTATATTTTATCATTATGACATTGATGGAGCAAATTTATACTACAGTTGACAACAGCAACCTGGTCTATTTATATGATGAAAACACAAGCATTATACCTGGTTGTATAGCATTGAACTTGGAATATTCAACACTGAATTGGAACTAAATGTTACTTTGGACTTTGGAACAAAGCAATGCAAGGAAATACCAATTGAAAGCCAACTTGTGTGTGAATTGTAAATAAAAACAGATTTGGATATAAAAACATTGTAGTTTCTTTGTATTGTTAATTCAATCATTCATTATTTTTTTTCAGACCTATTTTTTATTTTAATAATGACTGATGTCTAAAGTAAAACAAAACAGCCCTTTGTCTATATATATATATATATATATATATATATATATATATATATATATATATATATATATATATATATATATATAAAGGTTCATTTAAAGACATTGTACTCTTCACGGTACATTTTTACCAACATGTTTTGGGGGTTGTAATACAAAGGTACATATTCTGTTTATAATTAATTTTATCTTTCTGTAGGTTTAAGATTTAAGATGTATTTTGTCTATGAAAAACTATATATATATATATATATATATATATAAACTCCAATGACTGTAAATCTCATAAATCATAAATGATAATATTCATCATTATATATCAATTATTCACTGTATATGTAGGTCCAAAACAAACATTAACCGTCACACCAAAATCATTTTTATTAATAGACACAAATCAAAGGCCATTGGCATGGCAACCCTGGTTATTGTTATTCTTTACATTTGTGTGTATATTATAAAGTATGTCAATATTGTTTATAAAAAAAATGTCATAAGACAACGGAGACAGTGTAGTCGATTTGGTTACGAATCCATTTTCAAGAACTTTCTCAGAAAAAATGGAGGTGTACACCAGAAATACCTGAACTGATGAAGGCATCAATTCTTCAAATAGAGGTAATGTGGCAGGATGGCTCGCAGTGGTGAGGTGTGGTGACGTCACGGACCAGGAAGTAACTGAATCACAACAATGGATGGGCGGGTGAAACTGAACGCAACGGCGTTCAGCTGATTTTATTAATAAACAAAACAAAAATAAACAAAACAACAAAACAGAAACCAAAAGGCACGAGGGCCAAAAGAATAAACAGACAAACAAGTAAGTGTCGTGCTGGCTAATCCAGCACGTTTTAGCAATTGTTATATTCTGTCTCCTCTCTATCTCCCCGTACCTCCTCTCTGTACACTCCAACCCTGCAGCACGGACAACTGCAGGTTCTTATACTCTGGCCGAGGGTTTAACTAGCTGTTAATTATCTTATTACCCCTCGGCCACAGTCTGCACGCATTTGGTAAGGATGCATGACTGTCAGCTAGTTAAATAATAAGTAGCTGATCAGTCATGCATCCTCACAGGGTTTTTAAATTATAAATATAAAAAACAATAACAAAAGACGCAGCGCTTTTATCCGCGCCGTAAACAAAAATACAAATAATAATAAATAGGGGCGGGACACTCCACCACAGGTAATTATGTGGAATTACTTTGTGATGTCTGACTACGACAGCATGTTAAGCGATCACTTGTCAATAGCCACAGTATTTTCGGGTACCTGTAACAAGATTCAGAACGGCTTCATCTCTTCGGGGGCTCAGGTTCTGCTAGATTCACAAGTACAAGAAGGAAGACAAGTACGTAGCTATGGAAACAACTGATGTTCTGTGAAAATGTGATACATTTACTAAAATAAAAATAACAATAAAAAATGCTTTTAAAAAGACCAAATTCCCATTGGCTTAGTTATTATTATTATTTTTTAGATTCTGTTGACTTTTTTAGTATTACTATGCAGGACTAATGCCCATAAATTAACTGATCAAAAATTGTAATCGATTGACAGATCTAATATTTACATCTAAAACATACTCAAGACAAGTGAGACGGCTCTAGATGCTTTTCTATGAGATGCTGAAGAGCTCTACAGACATAAAAGCACAGCCCCAATTAAACTCACTCTTAAACTGGAAAAATATGAAGTGAAAGCTGACTACATAAGATGAAACGCACTCGCAGAAGAGCATTTGCTTTGCAAAAAAAGAACAAATCTTAATAACCAAAATACAGGCAGAAAAAAAATGAGTTCCTTCTTTCAATAGTTTCTTTAAAATGGCTTAACCAACTGCATACAGCTCTTCCTATTCAACAACATGTATAATTAATAGCAACCTTTTCTTGGGCTTATTAGACATCATAACAAGCTGAAAAGCAGAACAAGATTTTTTAATAGTATTAAATTTAAGGACAAAGAGCTGACCTCTAACATCTCAGTAAATGAACAGTGAGACTAAAGGAAGATTGACAATAGCCATGCTAGTTCAATTGAAGCAGCCAATTTTCAAATGCAAATCATAATCTGCAGATGTTAGTGGCTGATATTTTTTAAAATACCATTTCACTCCATTTAAATCCGTCTGCAATCTGAATTGAAAACCAAACCAAACCCTGCTTTTGCAGTGGAATAAGAGAGGAGTTGTGTGCTGTTCAGCTGCTCACAGATGCCAGGGATTCCAAGAGGTCATGGACATTCCATTCCAGGTCACCAGAATTCAGATACAGTACAGTACAGAGATTTACATTTAATTCTCATTTGAATTCCCTCCACCACCATCTTTTCAAAGTAATATTCTTAATATAGGTTTTATGTTTAAAGGTCAGCTTGATTATAAAAAAAAAATGGTTGCCTTGGACTTGCGATGTACTAAAAACATACTTTGCTTATGCTTCCTATCTATTGTATTGTGTCCAAGTTCATCTCAGGCAGCCAATGACAAGGGTATGAAGAGTTCCCCACCTAATGAAACAAGTCCTAAAGAGATCTACGCTAGAATACGCATGACACCCAACACATCTCTCACTTTACATGCACTGTCACAGAATTGTTAGTTCCTCCTACTTCCCCTTTCAAGTAGCACATTACTCTATCAACGGGTTAACCAGTACTGTGACTTTATATCAATCAGTATAGCATAGGGAACCAAAAACACTTTAGCATATTAACAGTTCAGCATGAACAATTCATGTTTTACATTTAAATATGAGCAAAGGAATGTTTTCAATATATCCTTTATAAAGTGAGACCTGGAGTCCTCTCTGTTGAGTCATCGTCCTGGTGGTCTTTCAGCCTTGACCAACTACACTATACAATAATAAACATCATGAATGCACAATTGAAACTAGATTTTTTTTTTACTTCAATCACATTTCCATTTCATTTATACAAAGAATCTAATGAGCTTTTATCATTTTAGGTAGGTTTTTTTTATTCTAAGTTCAGTAGCCTTAATTGTCCTGCCAACACATATAAACAATCTCCAACTGAGACAATGCCCGGCTTTACTAAGAACAATTGAGACTTGTGCCCTCTTCAAGCCTGCCGAATAGCAGACACACAAACCATGCAGCTGTCTGCAGACAATATAAATGACTTCCGGGGCTGGAGAAAGGACTCTGTATTCGTTCTACTGTGAAAGGAACATTGTCCTTCCACATACACAGTCTCCTCCGGTACGGATTCATCTCAAATGGTTTGTAGCGTTGCTTAAGGAATATTTAGTTTTCTGTTTCGAATTAAGAAATAAAAGCTCCTCCTGCTGCTCTTTTTTGCATATATAATTATTAGTTTTATTTTAGCAGACGCCTTTATCCAACTAGGGTGTGTGAACTATGCATCAGCAGCAAAGTCACTTACAATTACGTCTCACCCGAAAGACGGAGCACAAGGAGGTTAAGTGACTTGCTCAGGGTCATACAATGAGTCAGTGGCTGAGGTGGGATTTGAACCGGGGACCTCCTGTTTTTTTTTATTTTATTTCTTTCTTTCTTAGCAGACGCCCTTATCCAGGGCGACTTACAATTGTTACAAGATATCACATTATACATTATTTCACATTATACAGATATCACATTACTTTTACATACAATTACCCATTTATACAGTTGGGTTTTTACTGGAGCAATCTAGGTAAAGTACTTTGCTCAAGGGTACAACAGCAGTGCCCCTCACACACTCGCTGCAGTGCTCTTTTTTGTGTATATATAATTCTGCACGCCCCTCACACACTCGCTGCAGTGCTCTTCGTTGTGTATATATAATTCTGCACACCCCTCACACACTCGCTGCAGTGCTCTTTGTTGTATATATAATTCTGCACGCCTCTCACACACTCGCTGCAGTGCTCTTTGTTGTATATATAATTCTGCACGCCCCTCACACACTCGCTGCAGTGTTCTTTGTTGTATATATAATTCTGCACACCCCTCACACACTCACTGCAGTGCTCTTTGTTGTATATATAATTCTGCACACCCCTCACACACTCACTGCAGTGCTCTTTGTTGTATATATAATTCTGCACACCCCTCACACACTCGCTGCAGTGTTCTTTGTTGTATATATAATTCTGCACACCCCTCACACACTCGCTGCAGTGCTCTTTTTTGTGTATATATAATTCTGCACGCCCTTCACACACTCACTGCAGTGCTCTTTTTTGTGTATATATAATTCTGCACGCCCCTCACACACTCGCTGCAGTGCTCTTTGTTGTATATATAATTCTGCATGCCCCTCACACACTCACTGCATTCCTCTTTTTTCTGTATATATAATTCTGCACACCCCTCACACACTCGCTGCAGTGCTCTTTGTTGTATATATAATTCTGCACGCCTCTCACACACTCGCTGCAGTGCTCTTTGTTGTATATATAATTCTGCACACCCCTCACACACTCGCTGCAGTGCTCTTTGTTGTATATATAATTCTGCACACCCCTCACACACTCACTGCAGTGCTCTTTGTTGTATATATAATTCTGCATGCCCCTCACACACTCGCTGCAGTGCTCTTTGTTGTATATATAATTCTGCACGCCTCTCACACACTCGCTGCAGTGCTCTTTGTTGTGTATATATAATTCTGCGCGCCCCTCACACACTCGCTGCAGTGCTCTTTGTTGTATATATAATTCTGCACACCCCTCACACACTCGCTGCAGTGCTCTTTGTTGTATATATAATTCTGCACACCCCTCACACACTCGCTGCAGTGCTCTTTGTTGTATATATAATTCTGCACGCCTCTCACACACTCGCTGCAGTGCTCTTTGTTGTATATATATTTCTGCACGCCCCTCACACACTCACTGCAGTGCTCTTTGTTGTATATATAATTCTGCACACCCCTCACACACTCGCTGCAGTGCTCTTTGTTGTATATATAATTCTGCACGCCCCTCACACACTCGCTGCAGTGCTCTTTGTTGTATATATATAATTCTGCACACCCCTCACACACTCACTGCAGTGCTCTTTGTTGTATATATAATTCTGCACGCCCCTCACACACTCACTGCAGTGCTCTTTGTTGTATATATATAATTCTGCACGCCCCTCACACACTCGCTGCAGTGCTCTTTGTTGTATATATAATTCTGCATGCCCCTCACACACTCACTGCAGTGCTCTTTGTTGTGTATATAAAATTCTGCACACCCCTCACACACTCACTGCAGTGCTCTTTGTTGTATATATATAATTCTGCACGCCCCTCACACACTCGCTGCAGTGCTCTTTGTTGTATATATATAATTCTGCACGCCCCTCACACACTCGCTGCAGTGCTCTTTGTTGTATATATAATTCTGCACACCCCTCACACACTCGCTGCAGTGCTCTTTGTTGTATATATAATTCTGCACGCCCCTCACACACTCGCTGCAGTGCTCTTTGTTGTATATATAATTCTGCACGCCCCTCACACACTCACTGCAGTGCTCTTTGTTGTATATATAATTCTGCACGCCCCTCACACACTCGCTGCAGTGCTCTTTGTTGTATATATAATTCTGCACACCCCTCACACACTCGCTGCAGTGCTCTTTGTTGTATATATAATTCTGCATGCCCCTCACACACTCACTGCAGTGCTCTTTGTTGTATATATAATTCTGCACACCCCTCACACACTCGCTGCAGTGCTCTTTGTTGAATATATAATTCTGCACACCCCTCACACACTCGCTGCAGTGCTCTTTGTTGTATATATAATTCTGCACACCCCTCACACACTTGCTGCAGTGCTCTTTGTTGTATATATATAATTCTGCACGCCCCTCACACACTCGCTGCAGTGCTCTTTGTTGTATAAGAAGCATTAAAGCTCATTGTCATTTTATTTTATGTTACCTAACACATTCAGCATCTTTTCAATAGCAACCCATTAGTCTTAGTTGAATTTCAAATATTCCAATCTTCCTTTTCCAGCGAATATTTATTATGCTAGTATTCTCTTTGGTTTAACATGCACATCAGCTGAATTCTTATCCTTGGTAATGTTTTACGCTTCATTTACACAAGGTCCCCCCGCAGTGTCTCCAGTGTGAATGCTGTCAATACCACACTCCCATTAGTGGTCTGCAAACAAATAATGTCTGAAACATATATAGTCAAACAGGTTTCTAGAATCACATGGTACTGAGTAAAACCCTCTGTTTCCTTTTACGAATCTAAAGGTGAATAGATACAGCCAAAAGCTGATGGCTTTTACAGCGGGCATCTACCCAATGAAAGCAGATATGAACTGAACCAGAGCTATTGAGAGTGTTAATGATGTTCCATTGACTTGTCATTACAACCCCACGTTCTCCTCCCCATTGTTTCTGACATTCAATTAAACTGCTCTTTAAACCTTGGGAAAGACAGGTCCTATTATTTTCAATGTAGCCCAACTGCCTAGGGGTCAGAAATGACGCTTTGGGAGTTTTCTGTTGTTGTTTGAGTCAAAGGTGAAACAGTTCTAAAAAGAGAGATTTAGTTAAACATCTATTAGCAAGCTGTGGCTCAGTCCCCTGGGGCATTAAAACCATTCAAACAGAGCTCATTTACTTTAGGTGGCATCAGTGCATGTTTAAGCCAGCAATCACATACCCGTGATCGCTTTAGATCAATACTAGCGAGAAAACAATGTATAATGCATGTTGATATTTATCCACAAGCTTTATAATTAATAATATCATCTTCCAACATGGCAACTGTCATTTTAAATACAAAACCTGCCCGCATGACCTTTGCGTTGACTTAGTACCAAAACACAAAAAATAACTAGCTATGTATACTGAAATATATAACCCTAAACAATTATTTCACAGTATTATTTCATGCACTAGCCACACATAATATAAGTACTGTATATGACTTGTGTTACTATTGACAATGAGAACTGAATCATCTGTGCACGTCCTAAATGCAGGGTGCCCTCAGACTTCTTTGTGGCTGTTACTTTGCACACAGGTTGCAGTACATGTAGAAGTGTCAATTAGACAGCAATACTGTAATGTGACTTGTTATCAACTCACGATGAGGCTGATATCATTGTATTCCCCAAATTAAACTTTATTAGCACAGAACAAGATGCCCCTTCTTTGTAACTGCTGCAATTAGACATGGTAAGATTTGAACTTACACAAACATCCAATATCTACCCTTCATGATTATGAAAGCCTAGCTGCATTTCATGTTGGTTACCCTCCTTATTAATGACAGAAGAGTAGCGAATAAGTGAATAACAAATTGCTGCACAAGATAGTTGGTCACTTCACCAAACCATCAGCCTGTGTGGTTTCAAGAAAGAATTTCATATGTCACTTTATCCAAGGAGCGTTCCACCTGCTGTGGATAATGAACAATTAGTACTTATACCTTAAATCTGTTAATACAGTATCTACTTGCAGCTATAATAGTATTTTGATAGCATGGTCAAAGTTTTAGAAAGAAATAGTGGGTATCCTAATTCGTGCAAAACTTATTTTATTTGCCCATCGTGCGCTTATTCATGTTCTTAAATGGGGTGCAAGTGACACTGAACTTGAAACTGAGGGTTTAAAAACAAAAAGAGCATGTTACATTCAGATCACATTGCTTGTGCTAAGGGAGTGTGCTTTTGTGCCCCGTTCCATCAGCTGTTGACTTCCTAAGTGTCCCAGACAGCTACATGTCTGTCTGCTGCTTTTCTCACCAGTGGCTTGTCCTGGTCACATTTCTTAAGACTGCTGACTGCTAATGTGCCTGTCTTGACAAAGGCCCCACTTTGAGCAGGATGTAGAGATCGGCCCCCAGCCAGGATGCTGCAGGAGATGAGGAGGGTCAGGACTGAGCAGCGCAGCCGGCACTGACTGCCTCTTTAAACCCATGTCACGCTTGTGTGACAACTGCTCTTCTGTGCTTGTTTAAACTGTCCCTCCCAATTAGCAGTAATAAGTGAGTCTGTAAGGATGAGCAAACAAAGTGTGTTCACCCCCCCGCCCCCCCAACCTAGCAGCCCATGAAAATCCCAAGAGCACAGTCCTGCTAATAGACAGAGAAAGCCAAATGCATCTCGTTCTGAGCAAACAAGTGCTAGCAAAGAGGCAAATTAATGACAAGTCATTTGAAGAGTTTGTCTGAAATTATTTCACTCCCGTCTTCCTACTGAAGAATTGCTTACTCTCCACTCTATCAAGGGCCAGAATCAATAAGGAAATGCAATAAGAACTGGCCTCTCTACAAACCCAAATCTCTACGGTTAAAATGAATGTCCTGCCCTGAATTAATTTTATTAGTGCTATGATTCCATTGCCCCCCCCCCCTCCCCACATAGGCTACTGGACTAAAATTAATTATTTAATTCAGAAATTTCTGTGGAATGGCAAGCATCCACAAATTAAACTGAATACACTACAGCGCACCAAAATGGATGGTGGACTAGCAGTCCCACACTTTAAGCTGTACCATTGTGCTTTTCAATTACGTTCACTAAAAATATGGATAAATCCACTGTCTGCAGTTCCCTGGAGAGAAATCGAGGAAGCATGTCCGTTTAGACTACAAGGTATTTTATTCACAGGTCTCACAAACCAAAAATGTGCACTACACTTTGGTCTTATCGTTGCAAATACAATAGCAAACTGGAGGACGGTAGAAAAGCACATGGGACAAAAAATGAAATGGCACCAACACTCACCTATCTGGCATAGAGTGCTCATGTCGTGTAATCAACCCTTTGTTTTTGAACGATGGTCTAAAAAAAAGCATTAGCACACTCAGCAACATATGCGATAAGGACAGACTTATTAGTTTCCAGGATTTGACCTCAATTTTCAGTTTACCAGGATCATCTTTTTTCTTATATCTAGACTGAGCTCTGCTTTGCGTGCTTATAGGGTTAATTGGGACAGTGTGACAGAAAGCGAATGAATCCTCAACAATCTCCCTCTCAACCTGTGAGGGCACTGTACAACAGGAACTGTGTGCCTCGTACTGAATGGTTGGGCAGTTAATTCCTGGGAGAGTAGGAAGCCGACCATTCAGGAAGAGAGCAGCTTCACGGTACCAGGAGTCCTCGCCCTAGTACAGTAAGCGAAGTTTCAGTCATGAATTGGAGGAGACATGATTGAACTAACTATCGGAGGGGGCGGGGCTTAGGGTACTTTAGGGGGACGTGACGCCATAAATCAGCTCCTTTGTTGTGGTTAATGGGAAGAATCGAGGACGATTAAAGTGAAGTGATGCTTTTGCTTAACTGTGTGTGTTTATCTTTGCCAGACGGCTAAATACTGATCTGGGAGCTGCCGCTTTACGCCAGCGATACACCCAGACTGCACTGCACCTGAACACACACCGGTACCACTGTTTCCAGCACCACACCTGCACTGAGAGCAAGTACTGTCCGGAGACGTGTCTGTGTTTGTGTTTGTTATTATTATTTTGGGACTGTAACCCCTTGGTTTTGACGGTGGCAATACCCATAGTTGGGTAGAGACTGCATTATTATTTAAATGGTCAAGGAGAGGAAAGGAAAATAAAAGAACTTGAATTGTGAACTTTGTGTTTGTCATTGTCTGGAGGACCTGCATCACCCTTTCACCTATGCACTGCAACCCACCTGTACACGTGTGGTGTCACAGCTGGGAGATGGACTTCACCACGCTCACCATGCTGCTGCAGGCAATGGAGCAGAGACAGGAGACAGAGGGAGGAGAGATACACGGCGCTGATAGAGAGGGTCAGTCTCGGAAACACACCCCAAGCTCCAGCAATACCCGTGATGGCGTCCCTTAAAGCTTGGGCGCAAAAGATGACTGCGGAGGATGACCCGGAGGTGTACTTGGTTGCCTTCGAGCGGTTGGCCACCACCGTGTTATGGCCGAAGAAGTACTGGGCCAGCCAAATGGGTCCCTGTCTACCAGGCTATGACCAACGAGGAGGCTACCCAGTACGACCTGGTCAAACAGGCCATCCTCCACCTGAATATCACAAGGGGTAACACACCGGGTGCGGTTCCGGGAGTATCGGAGGCCACGGGAGACCTGCCCCAGGGTGGTCACGCAAAAGCTCTGTGACCACATGGTGCACTGGCTCAGCCCTGCCGAAAAGACAGGCTAGCAAATTGGAGAAGCCATCGTTTTGGAGCAGTTCTGCTATGTGGTCGGCGCCGAGACCAAGGATTGATATGGTGCCACAACGCGGCCACCCTGGAGGCTGCCGTCAAACTGGAGGAGGATTTTGAGGACTCCCAGGCCTCCATAAAGACCAAACTGCTGACCCCTCTCGTCGCGCCAACCAACCACGGACCAGTGCAACCACCTCTCCAGCTGGGAACCAGACCTCCTAGACCTCAATGGGCCAGCCCACCTCCTTATCATAGAGGCAGCGGTTGGCCCCAAGCTGGGTAGATTTACTACCCCCGACCCGCTGCCTTATCAGTAGCGGGACAGACAGCTAACCCCAGTGCCTTCTGCCCCGATTGTCTGTTTAAGATGCCATGAGCCTGGACACATCGCCCGCTTGTGCCCTTTGGCAATGGAGTGCAACATGGTAACATGCAATCTGGCATCTGAGGCAGGTAAAGAACGAGGAAATGGTTGGGAGGTGCCTAGTATTATTGATGTGGTGGTTGGTAATGTGAGTACCCAGGCTTTAGTGGACTCAGGGTGTGCACAGACCTTAATTCAATCAGCTCTCTTAGGCAGTGTGTCATGGCAGCCACAAGGCAAGGTGGCGATCTCCTGAATCCATGGATACACGGCGACATACCCCATCCTAAAAGCATACGTGTTGATAGGTCAGACACAGCGCTACCTCAGTTACTCCCAAGTTACTGCGCAAGTTAATTGAGGAGTTCAAGGATGTTTTTTCTGACGTGCCCGGCAGAACTAATTTCGGTGAATATGACATTATCTCTCCCCCAGGTATCACGGTTCGGGAGAGACCTTACCGGAATCCTGGAAAGTCGACAAGGTGCCGTTCGCAAAGAGGTACAGGCGATGCTCGAACTTGGTCGAGTGGTGCAGTCCGATTGCGATAGTTGCCAAAAAGGACGACACCAACATCTTCTGCGTTGATTTCCGCAAGGTAAACACTATTGCCAAGTTTGATGCATATCCCATGCCTCGGGTCGACAAGCTTCTCGACAGACTGGGAACGGTGAGGTTCATCTCAACTTTGGACCTGACGAAGGGATGCTGGCAGATCCCATTAACCCGCCGATCACGTTAGAAAACTACATTTTTTACCCCTGATGGTCTGTTTCATTTCACAACCATGCCGCTTGGGCTACATGGTGCGCCCACTGGCTTTCAGAGACTAATGGAACAGGTTTTATGCCCTGTGGAAGGGTGGTTAATTCACTGACACAGGAGACAGAAAACTGTAGTGCTAAACACCACTTGGGTGCACGATTTATTGTACACCACAAGGTGACAGTGTTGTACTATTATTACCAACGATGGTATAAGCGACTCACAGTTCACCTTCAGTGCACACGCAGATGCACAAAACAATAATCAAAACAGAAAGCACAAAGTAAAAGAGAAAATAAAACATTATTAACAAAACTACAAAATAAAGGTACTGCACTCTGCAGCGTTTCTCCGACCGTCACTACCCGCACGGCCCGAGACTCTGACCTACACTCTACCGTTCCCTCAACTATGTAGGTTTAAAAGTATACTCTCGGGGTCTGCCCAAGGTTTCCCTGCTATTGTTCTATTTCTTTTCTTATTCTGCTTCACTTTGTTTTGTTTGTGGGTGGTCTCCTTCCAGTTCTTCGTCTGGCCGTAAAGCTTCCTCTGACTTGCTTACGTCCTATAGGGACAGATCTGAGGGAACAACTGAGCGTTATTTAAAGGTTCAGCAATCCCCCCAAGGCCCGCCTTTCAGCCACTCAGAGAGAGGGAAATCCAACACACCCTCTTCCCCACCAATCCGTGTCATTGCCATGACTGACAGGCGGATCTTACGAGGCTGCTGCCCTCTTCCTGCAGCACCATGCATGCACCAGACAGTCAGTACAGATCTCCCCTGTTACACGCCCACATCATGAATATGCAGCAGCATATATTGATGATGTGGTTATCTACAGCTCCATCTGGCGAGAGCATTTGGCTAGGGTGCCAGCCATCTTGCTGTCTCTGAGGGCTGACAGCCAACTTGGGTAAATGTGCATTTGCCAAAGAAGAAACTCAATATTTAGGATTTATTATGAGACATGGGCAGGTGAAACCCTCACCACCAAAGTCTAGGCTTTGACGGACGTGGTAATCCCGAAAACCAAGTCCCAGGTGAGGTCTCTCTTGGGGTTGGCCGGTTATTACTGACGATTCATCCCCGAGTACACCACAGTGGTAAACCCTCTAGTTAACCTCACTGAAAAGAGCGCACCAAATTGAATTAAATGGACAGGAGAATGTCAGGAGGCATTTGATACCATTAAGCAACAACTCTGCCGAGCCTCCTCCCTGATCACACCAGACTTTGATAAGGAATTCCTCCTTCACACCGACACTTTGGATGTTGGTCTGGGGGTGGTCTTGTCCCAGCAGGTCGATGGAGTAGAACACCCTATCCTATATATAAGCAAGAAAATAAAATAACTTGAACCGTGAACTTTGTGTTTGTTGTTGTCTGGAGCACCTGCATCACCCTTTCACCGACGGACTGCAACAGACAGTTAGGAAATGTGGGTATTTTCGGGGTACGGTGTCTACCTGTTACCTAGTTTCTGTGTCAAATTCCTCTCATGGGGTCCAGGGAGTGATGAGGGGAGCTACCGGGGGAGGGAGACACGAGGGAGCGGGTGAAGGAAAAATGTATTCATCATTTTATGTAGAGGTGTTGTTTCTGATATGTATAAAAACAATAAAAATGAAGGAAATGCAATGAGAAGGGAAGGCATCTTCTAACCTAAATTATTCAATGCACTTTTTTAACGAGACAGTGTACAGAGTGTAAATTGCTAGGCTAGCTCAAAGCGAGCGCTAATGACAAGGTCTGGGAAACTGGTGTGTTCATCCATGTCTCGGGTGAAATATAGATCACTTCCCTCGCCAACGACTATTTCAACAATAGTGAAGACCTCCAGGTCACCCATAACCTGCCTTCCCACAGTCTTCCCCTCCATGTCAGCCAGACCAATATGCAAGTGGGGTCACCCACAACCTGCCCTCCCACAGCCTGCCCCTTGTCAGCCAGACCGATATGCAACTGGGCATCTTTATTCAGGGTTCCAACCAAGAGACAATTTCAAATTTCTCATTCAGATGAATTATCTAGAGGGGGGAACAAATACTACAATAATTTAGTATTAAATAAAATACAGCATTAGCATGAAAATGCGGGACTTTTTTCATGAAATTCTAAGACTTTATGCTGATAACACTACCTATCTATTACCAATCTCCAAAGCAGCTCTTGCTTGTTATTTTTCATTATTCTTTTTTACATTTCCATTACTTTATGTTCTGCTGCTTAATGCATTTTTATAAGTTGACCCTTTCAAACACTCAAGATCACAAGTTAGCTTTTAAGATCCCAAATTAAGATACTGCAGCCAGCAGAAAAAAACATTTGTTTACCAAGCTCTTAGGAGAAGAAACATTTCTTAAATCCCTGAATGTATCTTATGCTGTGCAAGCATTTTATTTCATACTGAAGCACCACCTGGAAACTGACTGTATGATTAATACAGCTATTGTATTCACATACCCCATTTATATGATTGTTCAGATAAAGTTTGCACTGCTGAAGTGAGTCAATAAACAAACCACAGATATGACATTTGTCAGTTTAGAGTATAATTATAGAACTGGGCAGTGCAATTAGATATAAAGCGCTTGGGAATGATTTCTTGTATTACTAATGAATTGATTGATTAATGAATATGTATATATGTATACTGGTTTCTGAAGAGCTCAGAGAGAAATGCTTTACTTTCCCCACTCTTGTAAAATCAAGCAAGAAGAGCATACACAACTTGCCAAAAAAAATTAAAATAAATTGTACTGGTGATACTGTTTAAGCAATAGTGCCAGCCGACGAGGGCTCTACCGTGTGATAGTTGACCGTGATGGGAGTTATGCGTCCCGACCTTCAGCCAAAGCCTTTCTCTCCTGATTATATATATGAATGGAGCAATATTACTGTACTGTCCGCGTCTCGCTTTGTTGTTGTTGAAAGATGCCGTGTCTGTGCTCCAGTCGAGCTGATAGTCTGTGATTGGCTCTCGGCAGTTGCAAGTAACTTACAGGATTGGTTGCTTTCGTCAATGTAAAGTATTGATTGACTGGTTTTGGTGGATAATAAAGTAATTTGGACCAATTGTGTCTTTGTTTAGTATTTACTGTAAAATAGATGTGAACTACGCTTAAAAGATACAAAAAATCAAAAAGCCAGCACTTGCACGGATTGATTTTAAATTTGATTCACAGTTGGTGCCGAGACATGGGCATCTCCACTGGGCATCTACCGTCTATTAGTGCCCGCTAGAGCTGGAAGCTGATTGGCTGACAGTACTGAATCATTTTCTAATAAAAGATCAAATTCAATGTCATGCAGATTTATTTTATATCTATATACATGGTGCTTTATGATCATTTTTGTTAAGGTATTGTAGGATTCAAGAAGGAAAGTCTAACTTTCTTGAGTGTAGTGTATCCTTTTTCTCATTATTATCCTTTCTCCATGGTGTAGAACAACAGAAAGGATTAAAAGAAAATGGTCCTACTATTTTAAATGTGGCATTGAAGATTATGGAAATACTTAATTGATTTTCTTTCGACTGTTTACCTCTGCTGCAGACTCCTAGAGCACAACAACCGTGACCTTACCGCCAACAGTCTTGCCAAGTTCCTCATTAGTATTCAAAGCATTGACATTTGCCAGCCTGAGCGTTGCCTTGGCGACGCTACCCACACAAGTGGGGACAAATGGTGTTTTCAGCTCCTTCTCCTCCACAGATCTGACCAGGGAGCTCAGGATCTCCTCACCAGGACCAAGCCGGTGTGTATAGAGAGACATGTCCAGCCTGGGGAGAATGGGGACCAGCACAACTCGACTGGGGAGAACGGACACCAGCACAACTTGACTGGGGAGAACGGACACCAGCACAACTCGACTGGGGAGAACGGACACCAGCACAACTCGACTGGGGAGAATGGAGACAAGCACAACTCGACTAGGGAGAATGGAGACAAGCTCAACTCGACTGCGGAGAATGGACACCAGCACAACTTGACTAGGGGAGAATGGACACAAGCACAACTTGACTGGGGGAGAATGGACACAAGCACAACTTGACTGGGGAGAATTGGGACCAGCACCACTCGACTGGGGAGAATGGAGACAAGCTGGACTTGCCTAGGGAGAATGGAGACAAGCTTAACTCAACTGGGGGGAATGGAAATCACCACAACTCAACTGGGGAGAATGGAGACAAGCTGGACTCAATTAGGGAGAATGGAGACAAGCTCAACTCAAAATGGACACCAGCGAACTCAACTGGGGAAAATGGAGACAAGCTGAACTCGACTATGGAGAATGGAGACAAGCTTAACTCAACTGGGGGGAATAGAGACAAGCACAACTCGACTGCGGAGATTGGAGACAAGCACAACTCGACTGCGGAGATTGGAGACAAGCACAACTCGACTGGGGAGAACGGTCACCAGCACAAGTCGACTGGGGAGAATAGAGACAAGCTGGACTCACCTAGGTAGAATGGAGACAAGCTGGACTCAACTAGGGAGAATGGAGACAAGCTCAACTTGACTGGGGACAATGAAGACAAGCTCAACTCAACTGGAGAGAATGGACACCAGCAGAACTCAACTGGGGAGAATGGAGACAAGCTGAATTCAACTGGGGAGAATGGACTTACTTACCCTAAGTGGATCGACACCGAGACCAAAATCCTCTTCCGGGTGGTCAGCAGCTATGAACAGGGCCTCTCCTTCTTTCCAGGGTTTTAACAAATTGATTTAACAAGGTTATCAGGCTGTCTAATTTCATAATTTACTTTACCAATGGCCCTGTCACTTAGCCAATAACTTAGATTCTGATATGGCAAGTAGCAACAGTACTTTGTCTCCAGGTCAGAAGATCTGAATTCTTGCTTTTTTGATGTACTGTTGCTCCTGCAATTAGACATGAAGTTAGTTCCTTGATCAGTCAGAATCTCTTTGGAGATCCCTTCTCTTGAAACTATTTGTACTAACTCTCTAGCGATTGCTGATGCACATGTGGACCTCAATGGTACTGCCTCTGGATATTGTGTTGTGTAGTCCACCACTACTAAAATGTGCATATATCCAGTCAGAAGTGTTCACGGGACCCACTTTGTCCATTGCAATCCTTTTAAAAGGGGTTCTAGTGAGGGGCAATGGAACCAGCGGGGCAGGGCAACCCTGCCCCGGCATTACCTGTTGGCACTCCAGGCGCCCCGCCACATATTTCCTCATGTCCTCATAAATTATCATCCAATAAAACCAAACCAATATTTGATCCAAAGTCATTCCATAACCCAGGGGTCCTTAAAAAGGAATATCACGGGCATGACCCCTGGGTGGAAAGACTTCGGAACCAATAACTGGATTACAGGCTGTCCTGTGCCTGGGGCTTGGGATACTCTATATAGCAACGTTTCCCAAAGTGGGGGTCGTGACCCAAATATGGGTCGAGGCAAGGTTTCTAACGGGTCGCCAAACAATCTACAAAATATGCCGTTCAGTGCACACTATTAAGATTTTGTTTCACTATACAACTTCTTGTGCTTATATTCAAAATAAATATTATTCACATACAAATTAATAGCAGTAATTATGTAAACAATGTATTTTTTATGAACTGGAAAATAAAGCATACGAGGACATTTTATTTGCAGTTACTTGTGATTTGAAAACAGTTGTTAAAATGGATGGATGAATTAGGAGCCGATCATGAATAGGTATTAATGCACACTGAAATACATTGGCTTTTCTGTAGGAAGATGTTGCAGCATCTATTTGAGCTTTGAGTACAGGTGCGTTCCTTCCTCACTGAAAAAAAGTTTCACAGTATATGCCTGGTTACAATGCCTTCAACTTCCTTCCACTCAATCGACGGAACCTTCCCCTGAATGTTCACCAGAGTAGGATTAGTGTTCTGCTCTCAATTCAAGTTCAAGATTCATTGAATTCCAATCCCCCTCCCCTGGCATTTAATAGACATGGAGGATTCCCCGACCAAAGCCCAGCCTTGTCTCATTGATTTTCCCTCCCATTTTTCCACCCTTCACTCTCTCTTTGTTTTTTTTAGGTGAAACCAAAAGTGGAACAAATCGACTTGCAGCTGGAAAAGTCGGCCAATAGAATCTCTCGCTGCCCCCATGGTCCTATGGGAGACTGGCTCTACTTTCTTAATCATTATTTGTTTAAAGTATGGCCAGTCTCGACCCAGAATTACCGAATATGGTAACTTTTCTGCGACAGTCACAGTCTGACTTCCGATAGTCAAATACATTTTCATGGTGGGTTATGTCTTGGTTTCCCCACGGATACAGGACACAACCACTGTTCCCTGTGCCTCCCAAGACACAAAAGCAGTTCTAATCAAAGTCTGCCTGCATCCTTAGTCCACTTATGTGTGGGTACTCACATCACCAACCCTTACATCAACAATATAAGGTCTCTCCAAACCATTACCCCGAGACTTACCTGCTTCCGATGTTAGAAATCGGGAGGCCACGTCGCACTCCATGGATGCATGGCAGTTCCAGGATGAAGGGCGCCCACAGAGCCTGTATACAGTAATAAATTTCTGCTTCAAAATGAAGTACATTGTGTAATAATAATAATAATAATAATAATAATAATAATAATAATAATGTAATGACCCATCAGTCTGCGCTAACCAAGACGACTTGTTTTGCTGTTTGGATGCGGAGGAGTGTTGGTCACCACGGGCAGGCGAACACTCCAGGGCCCGTATTCACAAACCTGACTTAGGTCTAAGACTGGCCAATGTTAGTCAACTTGGACTTATTCACAAACGAGTCTTAACGGAATTTTGGTGTTAAGTATTCATCTTAATTATATTCTACTCACAGGTCATCGTTGGATTTTAAAGTAGCGTCAAGTCTGTTCTGCTGCACAAAACTCAGCTGTCCTGTTGCTGTCTTCAGATATTTAAAAGCAATGTTTTTACATCATTAGTAATAAGCGCCTGTCTGCCCAAACATTGAATTCTGTCCTGGAAGAAATTCAAGCATGAATATTGGTGTACATTATCGGCTAAAATAACAAAAACTGCCGATCGCCGATTGTGTTTTTTTTCCTTATATTGGTGCCTTGCCTATAGGGTACAGATTATCGGTGCACTCTTAGTAAATATATATGACGGCGAAAACCTGTGTTTTGTATTTTATTATTGTATTGTATGTCAGGATGAGCAAGGTGCCGTCCGCCATGTTATTGTTTTGTGTTTATTTAATTACCTTGTGAGAATGCGTGGCTGATCATAATTATATAATTAGCTGACTGTCACGCATCTTATTAAACCTGTGCAAAATGTGACTGAGGGATAATAAAATCATTGTTAGCTAGTTAATCCCTTGGTCACCACTAAAGACCTGCAGCTGTGGCTGCAACGGGTTGAGTGGATTCAGTGGAAAAATACTAGTCGAGAGTGGAGACAGGAGGTAAAAAAGATAATAGGGAATCAATAACAATTGCTATTCACCCTGGTTTGCACCAGCGTGATGCTTGTTAGTATTGTGTGTTTGTTTCTTTTGACCAACGTGCCTTTTTTGTGTTTTATGTAAACCTTTTATTTTTGTTTATTTGCCAGCAGTGTGTTTCATACCACGTCCTGTCTGAGTGTCTATCTTCCGGATCTATGACGTCATCCACCAGCTGTCCTTGTGACACTCTCCTTAAATTATAGATTTCTTCAATACATAACATATTGGTTTAAAAATCTGTTCTCTAGTTTCCCTGAGGACGCCAGGACAGATTCCGTCAGGCCCTGGGGATTTGTTTATTTTAAGTACTGCGAGCTCCCTTAGTATTTCATTCTCTTTTATAATAAACTCTGGTAATGATGTTTGTGTACATTCTGTTAACTTTGGTATATTGTATAAATCCTCCTTTGTAAACACTTGTACAAAATATTGATTAAGTACATTTGTGATTTGTTTGTCCTTAGTCACTAAATTACCACTGCTGTCACGTAAACTACTGACTTCCTCTTTCAGTTTCCTTTTAGCATTAACATATTGAAAACCCCTTTTGGATTAAGTTTACTATCTGCCACTACTTTTCTCTCTAATTCCCCTTTTGCTCTCCTAGTCTGCTTTTTTAGGTCTCAGAGGTCTCTCTGTATTCCATTTGTGAGGCTGCTCCCTTTGATTTAATAGAAAGATAGGTTTATTTTTAATACCCAGCTTAATAGATCGATTTACCCATCGTGGTTTATTTTTCTTAAGTTTACCTTTTCTCATTTTTGGGATATATTTATCCTGCATTTTTCAGCTTCATTATCTATTAGTATGCTATCCCAGTCTGTGTTTAGAAGCTCCTGTTGCATTCCTTTGTAATCTGCGCTCCTGAAATTGTATACCATTGTCTTTGATTTATGTACTGCCCATGATTTAAGTTGTGTATCCTTGCTTCAATGTTTGTTAATACCAGATCTGTAGTATGTATGTTTGTAATGTTGTTTTACCAGGCATACCCTGCTGCAGTATGTTCTTTGGCAGTGGGGGGTTGCCGGGCAACAGACTTTATTGTCTTGATTTTATTGTACCAGTGCTGAACCGTCTCCAAATAAATACATTTTAAAAACATATTCTATTGAGATCATTTTCAGAAATCCATTACTACCAGAAGGATAACACTGAAAATAAATTAAATTCATGCCATGAAAATAAATGTAAAAAATGCCATTCTAGTGAGTCAGGGGATCGGATTTGTTATAAAAGTAAAAAAAAAGTAAATGCATCCAATTACTGTGAATAGCACAGGATCTTCATTCCATCTCAATATTATAAATAATGTTCTCAATGCAATGTTGGACCTGTTCCTTAGGGAAATGAAAACCCTTCTTAAGAAAAGTAAAAAACTAAAAGAGTTGCTGTAGTAACATCAAACATGACTGCACGCCTCTGAGAACACACAAGAATACCAAGCTCACAAAAGACGGGAGACAACTGTGGCTGACTACCATAAAAAGAGAAATATATTTTCAGATCCATTATTCATAATAAAATCTGTTCAACAATCAGCACGATGAGTTAAAAGCTTAACTCAGCAGTCACACTAAACCACCTACATCAAACCAGGCCCCTGCTGAAAGGGGGGTCGGATTTTAGTGTGGTAGCTGTGCAGCTCAAACTGAATCTGTAGAAAGCCTGTCTCAGGCATACACTGGCACAGACACGCAAGTGGGGATGAAATGGCAGAACTGAGCAGCCTCTCACTTTGATTGCGTTAAGGGTTTGTGCAAATATTTAAAATAAATCTTTTATTTAAAAAAAAAAAGTAAACACAAATGTGGAAATTTTGAGCAGAAGGAAAAACAGATTACGTTCAACCTGCTCTTAATGCTGTCAGTCACTCAGAATTTAGTCACAGCCCAGTTCTCAGCAAACACAGTGAATGAATGTCTAATAGCCCCCGTTTTCAACTGACAACTCTTAAACTATAATAGGAGATAAAGCCTAACGTATGCAATTGTAATGCACTGGGATGTTTTAGATCATCGATGCTTCACTGACACCAATTAAACAGTCATAAAACAAACATCATTGAGCCACTAATAGCGTATTGTTATCAGTTGGGCCACCCACTTATACTTGTGCTAGGCTTGAAGCTGCCATTGGACCTGTATGCAAGTAAGATTTTTTCTAATTTGTTTAAAAGTTTGTCAAATGTTTTTTGTCTATTTCCTTATCTTCATGTTCACAGACCTTTATGGAATCACCAAGGATCATCAAAACAGCAATGGTAATTTTTTTTTGTATTATTGAAAATTGGACACAGGCTCAGCTACTGACACTGTGTGAGTAGTAGTTCTCTTTAAATCGAATCCTTGCAACATAAAGGATGAAAACGCATGTCCACAAAATCATTCTGAGCAGCGTGCTCTTGTGTCAACTGTGATCCCACTTTGTATCTGCAAATCAGGCACAATTGGGTGACTGCAGATATATAATCTCTATCAAAGCCTAAAAGATCCTGCTGGATTCATAAGAGTTACACATTGTTTGCTGATATAGAGAACAAGTCCTAGTTAAACAGGTCCAATAGGATACCTAAAGGTGAACTTTAAACAAGACAAATATAAAAACAAATAAAACATGTCCCAGATGTATTTCAATGTCCTCACTTCGGGTCACATTTAGTATTGGTTGGGCCCAACATGTCTATTTTGCCTCTTCCGTCTCCATGATCTCTCTACCACTGACATGCCTAACATCCACCCCCTAGATCACAGCCAGTCTTATCAGCATGTTCTACAACCTAAGCAACCCATGTGTGTCTCCAGAGTGACAAACACAAGCCGACCCCAATAAGGAGCCAACATGCAGAGCCCTCCCACATTCAACTAACCATGATCAGCTCCACACCTCCAAGGCAGCCAAACCACCCCACTAATTTAGCACACAATGTGAGATGGTGGAATACAAAGAAACCAAATGAATGGCAAAAGTGTGGGAAGCTTCTATAGCAACTGGAGCCACAGCAGAAAGGGAGGGGGGGTAGTTAAACCACCGGACTGCCCTTGATTATATTCCATCTAATCCATCGCAGAAGAGGCAAAGGGAAAGCTTTTTATAGGTGTTCAAATAAGATTTAACCATTACAGACTTGTTGTTGTGACATTACAGCTAGAGCACCAATCAGTCCAGTCTTTATTTCAGCTCCATTTACTCTGATCTGTGCACTTATGAAATGCATTGACAGATCTGACGTTGACAGGAAAAATACAGCCACTGATCTGGTAGCTTGCCATTCACAGGCATTAAGGTAATCAGCCCACCTGTCAGCCAACATTTTCAAGAACAGTCTTGAGCTGCTTTAGAAAGGAGTTCATTTGTTAGTTTATATCTGATTTAATATGAACAAATTTTGTAAATGCGTAAGCTGAAAATAACAGTATATTTACTGAATATCCAATAATATTTAAATAGAGAGAATTATAGTAATTGGTCATTTTGCATTTTGAGCATAATCCTACGAAAACAAAGTTATGTTAGCAGGCTCTGTGATACATATTCAGATATTAATATTGACTGACTGTGTAGAAAAACAAAAAACACTCTGGTCCTTGTTTGTATTGTGTGTTGCAGGGGGACAGATTCATGGTTACATTCTGGAGGTTAGACATGATTTTGAGAGCTCTGTTAAAGCCAGAGGGGTTCTTTAACCACCTGTGTTTTTAAAAGTCACCAGGATATGAAGAAACAATGTGGAAGTTAATACTGTATATTTTTAGGACCAACAGTGTACTGTAGATAGTTACAATTTAAAAACTGGAACCGTTTCTGTTGCAAATCTACCTTTTTGTCTCTTTTAACTGGGCTATACCATTTGGTAGTTGCAATTGTATTTTTATGATTGAAAATCATATGTTGAACACAAGTTTAAGTTGCACCTGTAAAGTGCTGTCAAACTATGAAAATGCTCCTGTTTTAAATGGCAGAACTGAATGATACAGCAGATTCAAGCTAAAGTGTTGGCTGGCAAGTCTGGGAGGGGTATTCGAATCAAAAGGGGAGACAGCTCTGTCAAGGGGTAAACACATGCTTATATATGTTCTGTTGTACTATGGAGTATATTTACATATATTTTGACAAGTGCACAAAATAAGGTGGGGGACAGGAATGAGGCTGGGGTGAAGGGAATGAGGTTGAAGTGGAGGGGGATGAGGCTGGGGTGGAGTGAGGGGGAGGGGCTAAATTACTACTCCTTTTGTCCCACTTTCGAATTCTGGGTTAAATTAAACTCAGAAACAAAAGCCTTCAGATTTGTGCTTGCGTGTCAAGGATTACTTGTTCTATTCAATGTCTTCCCCATTATCTGCTTATCACTTTCTCTGCTGTTTAATCTCTTTCTTGTTTCTGCTCAATGGCTTCCTCTCGCTGTATCTCCCTGTGCAAATGTACCCTTTCTCTTCTTCTTTTTTTAACACTTACAAAACTGAAAAGCCTGCCCTGGCCTGGGCCACCTGGAAGCAGCGATGGAGTTTCTCCCAGGCTTGGCTCCCTGCCAGTTGCCAGCTGTACCATTGTATGCCCCATTTTAGTTAATTCCATGCCTCGCGATTGTGCTGGTTTTGTTTACAACCTCCTCCTACTCCTCCTGGGTCCCACTCCAATTGTCCCGGGCTACCCTTGTTTAATACTGTTTTGCAAGTTATTAAGCCCTGGAAGTCCATTAATCACGGCTCATGTCTTGTATAAGCCCACACAACGCAGGGAAAAGAGGGGGAAGGGAAGGCACGCTCATTCCCCTGAATCAGCTTAGACGGTGGTCCATTCAGATCCCTAACGAAATCATTACCGCTAACTAAATACAAACCTGACCCCCTGACCTGCTGGGAAATGATGTCGGCCCCCCAGTGCAAGACATTAATATGCTGCTCCAGCCCCCTCCTTTCCACTCCCTCTCCTTTCCAATGGACAGAAAACTAAACCCGCGATCAAAAGGGTCCTAATCACTGCTCTGATTGTGGCAAACCAAGCCTGACAGACATTTCACTGAGACTTCAATAGCGACATCAGTGCCACCCCCAGAGACAGCGTTCTTTGCCAGGCCTCAGTGCAGCCAATGAGCGGCAGAAGGCCCCCAGCTATTCAGATTACTTGACACACTGTGTCTACTTTCCTGGGACCACCTGGTAGGCTCATTATAATAAGACTCCAGTTCAGCATTTCCCCCTTTCTCTCTAATTCCCCCTCTCAGCCAAGATACCACCATGAATTCTGTATAATCCATTGACCCAGCGGAACATTCCTGGTTAACACTACTCTGACGGGGACACATTTCCGGGGATTACATGATTTGACTTTTGTCTGGAGGCACCTGCAATGAGAAACAAAAAAAAAAAATGTAGTCTGAAGGTGTTAGAGCCTACACACCTTTTCTACTTCACCGGGTCACCAGCATGATCTACTTAATCCAGACCTGCCCCCGTCATCATTGTGGAGACAAGTCTCCTCTCACCCCTTTAAGCACAGTAAACAGGGGGATATTGTTTGCAGATTCCCTTCAGCTTATGTTAAGATGTAAGATGTTGTCACTTTCAGTCTCTCAAGTGTTTCCACTTCAGAAGCTGGAGCTTAACAGTTGTGCGGGAGGTGGTGGTGGTGGTGGTGGAAGGTGGGGGTGCCATACTAAATAAAAAGAAAATTAAACTTAATTATGCAATCAGCTGATAAGTGAATATCTGGTTTTAAGAAATTCTAAACACAAAACGGGGGTCCCTGAATGAATGTTCAATGTGTGGCTAGCTGAGGAAATTGTATCTGAATGGAACTATCAATCAGTTCATTCAACTGCACTGCTGGTTGTTTCTGACAGTTTGTCCTGTTGTTTGTATTTTTTTTTTTTTTTAGAGTACTTCAGGTTCGTTCTGTGTAGTTGTCAACTGAAATGCTATGTAGCAGGTATTCTGAAACTGTTCCTCAAAAATTGTTTCATTAAAATAAATAAATACATAAACAAATAAAAAATAAATAAATAAAAGCAAACATACTTTCTTCAGAGGTCTGATTTGCTTTGTGAAAAGCTAATATGAATACACTTTGGGTTTCCCGGATTTCACCTCACACTCACCTTTGCTATAAACCTCAAAGTGCAACACAATCTACTGAAACTAAAGAGCAGTGTGAGAGTGTGATTAAAATGATCCCTGCTTGCCCTGACCTCATCTCTCTGCAGGTGAGTATAACCCCATTCACAGGCTAAATGAAGCAGAAATGATGGAGTGTTTGCTTTTCCTTGACTTACCAGTGAATTTACCACCACAGACATGAATGTAATGTTAATGTAATGTAATGTTCCCACCGAGCATGTTACTGTCAACAAAGGCTTCAATCCATAAGGGAGGAAAAGGTTAGCTCTTGCAGAAAATGACCCTTATGGTCTGATTGTCTTCTGGTCTTGACTGGCACAGAGCAAAAATAATAGCTGAGAGCTAATATGTCTGCTGGCAATTAATGGAGCGTCTGAGCCTCAGTGCACAGAAAGAATCACCTGTAATGCTCACATAGTTACCTTCACAAAACCCAGCTGAAAGCTGCTTCTCCTTTTAGCCTGGTGATTAATTTGAGTTGAGATACTTAAACCTTTTATTCTGTAAAACTTAAACAAAAAGGCAGAGCTGTTGAAAGATTACAGCAGCGCATTAACGATGGAATGAACCATGAAATTGCTTCCCCCACCTGCAGCTTCACAACTCCAGAGTTGCCTCTATCAGTCACACTGGAGACTGAGAGCCATCAGAGAGACTGGTGCACAACAACAAAAAGGGGCGGTTGTCCAATCATTAATCCGCTGCCTTGTTATACTCAAGAAAGATAGACAACATGTCAAGTGTAAATGCAGCAGTAAGTGACAACACAAATACATCTAGCTGGCCTTAATAAAAATGCCCTCATTTCCTCACCATGGGTTAGGAAGCTTTCACGCTATGTCTGAAACTCAAAACAAGCCAAGGATGCTTCAGACTGAATAGGTATCATTGTCATGCCTGGGTCAAATGATCACAAGTTTATATTCTGCCTGGGAATAACCCTTGACACACTCCATCTAGCAATATCCCTGCCTTTCGTGTGTAGGCAGTTCAGTATTAGCGCTCACATTCATTCTCCAGATGAAATGGAGAAATCCAGTTTGTGTCTGTTTTCTGGAAGCTGTTCATCACAGCAGATATGGATGCCAGCACTACGCTAGGAATCTTTGAAAGAAGTTTATAACATGATCCTATTTAAATATCTCATTAACATACACATGTAGAAAATATACTCCTCTCCTCGATACGAAGTCTACTATTGAGAGCACTCTCTTCACTGCCTTCTGATTAGTATTACTAAACAGACTGGAAACCTATTGCACTCATCTCCAGAGCACTGGGATACTCTACCATTGTATTTGGCCACTTGGGGGTCAAAATAGAGGGATTCCACTCTACATGGTTCTGTTGTGTTATATTGCATGTGTCAGCAAGTCATTATTTATTCAGATTAATTGCAAACAAACAGCCACCACTAAGAATCATTCTACTTGCTATATGGCTCCGTCTGGTCACTACTTGGATGTGAGATCTTCAATTAGGATAACTTGGTGGAATATCTCCCTGTTCCCAGAGGGGGCGCTCTCTCCTATGGGCTATAGATTAACATCCAATGCCTCAGCATGTTCATGGACAATGCTGGAGAAAATTAAACAAAGTTCTTGCCAACTTTGTGGACATTTCAAAGAAGATAAACTGTGTTAACCCTAGCCAGGGTATTGGTATTTGGCTAATTCAATGAATTAATCTTCAACTCCCCAAACCCCTATTAGGACAGAGAACCCCAGGAAGCAAGGCTGTGCCTCAGAGGGTGCATCCAGTGCAAATACCCTCAGCTAGTTATGATAAATACGGAGTTTCTCTCCATTTAGACAGGTATTTCTTATTATTTATAAAGCAATTTTTAGATTACCTTGATTCCCACCAAAAAACTCCAATACATAATATTCCTGCTAATTTCAGGTAAAAGTGGGATTAAAATGAAAGTTTAAATATACTATAGAAACAATAGAGTGATTGAAGCTAACAAAACCATGGCACACATGTTACCCATGTTGCATGTCCATCAGCCACACAGTGCGGAGTTGTGAAAGAAACAAGTTGCAGCAAACTGACACTACTCTAGGTTCAAGAAATCTCTGTTTGCAAGCAATGCTGTCCATGCAGTCTGGTACTGATTTACTTCCTTGCTCATTTCATTGTAGTAGTGTCTTCTAGGTCAAAGCATGTTATTGGCTGAAAGTATACAGGTATCAGTCAATGGGCAGCTAATTGATCATTGACATGAAAGAAGCCAGTGAATGGGGTGGGGATAATTTCACCTTGTAGGTGAAATGACCCAGGAAGTACGAGACAGTCCAAAAGCATGGTTTGCAAACAGAGATTTCTTTAACCGAGTACTACCAGCTGCCATGTTTAAATAGGAAAATACACATTTGCTAAAACGTGTTTCTTTCAAAACTGCACATTTGAGGCCTTTATAATTAATAGAGGTGCATGTATGGGACTATTTTTTAGCTAAATGTGCTTGCATTTATTGAACGTTATGATGTGCAGATTTTGAGGTTTGAATTTCTTTATCACGCATTTTAAAGGTATTCTATTCTTTCAGTTTATTTTACTGTGATGTAGTACACATTACAAGTGCTCAGTATAAAGTAGAAGTTGTTATAATCAAACCTACGATTACATAAATAAGTTCTTAGTAACTGTTCAGCAGTACACAGCAATGCAACACCTGTCTACATTCTAAACAGTGTACAACAAAGTGTGTTGCCATTATGCACGATTTGTTTTTTCTCTCATCACTGCCTGCTGTGTGGCAGATTGAATTGCTTGTTATTACCCAGTGAGATACAATATCATTGCTGCATATTTGTTTTCAAGAGTCTGCACAGAAAAGTACCTTATCCTTCATCTCCACTAACAACCTCATATAGCAGTCTTAAGAATGACACTGCAATTGTTTGTATTTTTACCAATGGATCAGATTATTTTAAGTAAGTCAGCGTTCTATTGCTTTCTTTGTTATGTTATTATTACAGTACATTTGATCTCAGCTTGGGGCTTCTCCTGCTAGATGAGTCGTGTGAGTTTGTTTTGGATTACACGCACAGTACAGTGGGAACGTGTGTGTGGTCCAGTGAGTTATACAGCAGCCAGGGCTTGGTTTAGAGTAAAGGAGATCCTGCTGCAGACTTTCAATATGCAGGAACGATCTAAAAGCATGCTTGATTCTTACCGGGTGTTTCTCAAGTTTCTCTGCCTTACCTACCATGAAGAATGCTGGGGTACTGCTACTGTAATGTGGAACTGTAATCCATGCAAGTATTTATTCACAATAAAAACAGAAACAGTTACCTATTATTAAATACAAATAAAACATGTACATTGCTTTATAGGCCTATAGCTAAAATGCAGTATTGTAAAATAGTCACTCAAACCCTAAAAATAAACCCAGTAAGCCACTGATATACAGTAATAATCCTTTCTGGAGCACCACATGATTTGTTTTAGATGCTTCGGACCATATTCACAAAGGCACTGTGTTAACTTTGCTGACTGTTGCTGTAATACAAAAAAAACTTGTAACATTACAGAACAACTTGTAACATTGTGGCATCCTATGGTTTCTCATACCATTTCTATGCTGATGATGCTCAGATTTTCCTCTCCTTCCCCATCTCTGACTCCACCATCTCCTCCCGTATCTCTACCTGTCTGTCTGCTATTTCCTCCTGAATGCACTTGCATCACCTCAAACTCAACCTCTCTAAATCTGACCTCCTTTTCTTTCCCTCCTCCTCCCCCTCGTCTGATCTCTCTATCTCTGTTCCTCTGGAATCTACCACACTCTCTCCCTCTTCCTCAGCTGAGAACCTTGGAGTCACCCTGGACCCCTGCCTCTCTTATTCCCAGCACATCTCCACTCTGGCACGCACTTGCAGATTCTTCCTGAGCAACATCCGAAGAATCCGACCCTTCCTCACCAACTATGCTACCCAGCTCCTGGTCCAGGCCCTGGTACTCTCCCGCCTAGACTACTGCAACTCCCTCCTGGCTGGCCTCCCTGCGTCCGCCACCCGTCCGCTCCAGCTCATCCAGAACTCTGCTGCTCGCCTGGTGTTCTCTCTACCTCACTTCGCCCACGCTACTCCACTACTCCGCTCGCTCCACTGGCTCCCGATCACCGCTCGCATCCAGTTCAAGACTCTTGTACTAGCCTACAGATGCCTTGACCAGACTGCACCCAGCTACCTCCAGACCCTTATCTCTCCCTACACCCCCACTCAACCTCTCCGCTCCGCCTGGACTAGAAGACTGGCTCTACCTCCGCTAAGCTCCCCTGCCTCCCGAGCCCGCTCCTTCTCCACCCTTGCTCCGCAGTGGTGGAACGACCTTCCTACAGATGTCAGGACTGCCCAGTCCCTGACCACATTCCGGCGCCTCCTTAAGACTCACCTCTTCAAACAGCACCTGTAGAACTCCTCTGTTGTATCCTGGGACACTATCACCCTTCATTTAAATATGCTTTATTTTGCTCTTATCTGCCCCCTATTTTACTGCATTTAATCCTGTACCTCAGAATATTGTAATCTGCCAAGTGTTTAATCTGTAGTATTTTGTACTTAATCATATCCTGATGTAACTATCACTATTTAATCATATCCTGATGTAACTTTCACTATTATCTGCTGTATTATTGAATTGTGGTTTGTCACACTTGAGAATTATTGTATTTCTTGTTCTTATTGTATGACCTATATTGTAACACTTGAATGTATTTGTATTTGCTTGCGATTGTAAGTCGCCCTGGATAAGGGCGTCTGCTAAGAAATAAATAATAATAATAATAACATTACAGAACAAAGGAGCAGGTAGGATCTTTTAAATGAACCCCCTGAGTTTTTTTTTTTTATAACACTTTGTTTTTGTTTCAGAAGCTTAGCACAGTGGTAAAGGATTTGTGAACATGCCCCCTTTTGAGGAATTAGAAATCTGAATTGTATTAATGATTTAAAGCAACACACAATCACCTTGTGCAATTTCTTTCCCTTTCATTTTTTGAATGGAATGAGTCCCAGATAGCCGATAAGAAAGATAACCAATCAAAGTCAACATTCCAAGCAAACTAAAGTCAGAATCCCATTTGTGTTTGAAATGGTACAGGCGTTCTTTTTTATTTATAAAGGTGATACAGTAAATCACCACAACATAATGCAGTATAGTTCATCCTTTCAATTCTACTACATCACATGATGAAGCACAATATCATGAAGACCTTGACTTGTGTTAACAAGGGAACTCTTTCAGTCAACTACATTTATTTACACATATCTCAGCCTTGCAGAGAATAGGTTATTATTGTTTGCTGGATTTTAAAAACATGATTACGAACCTCAATGAAACTACTCTTTTTCGCATTTTCAACCTGCAATTTACATAATGTGACAATTACATCTGCAGTATACAGTGTGACACAAATATCACTGTAATTAGACCAGCAAGAAAATGTCAACCAAGGGCTGAAAGCCGCTACTTTACACCATAATAAAATGAGCTAGCAGTAAAAATCTCACCATGTGGTTACTTTTACTGGTTTACTGCATGTCTATAGACAGTACTCGACATATAGAGTATAATCTAGACTGTCTATGAAGAATATTCCACAATGATGGGATTGGGAAGCTCCACTCTATCTGCAAAGTATGAAATTGACATGTGGCCCCGTACATATAGCCTTTGACAGCTTATGCATTGCTGTGAACAGTAGAATACGATAAGCATTCCTCAAGAGAGGTGTGAAACACAGACGGACAGATGCCTGTCTGAGTCTCTAATAATAAATGTGCACAGCAGCGCTTCACTGCAGATTCTGTCTCTGAGTCTCTAATAATAAATGTGCACAGCAGCGCTTCACTGCAGCTTCTGTCTCTGAGTCTCTAATAATAAATGTGCACAGCAGAGCTTCACTGCAGCTTCTGAGTCTCTAATAATAAATGTGCACAGCAGTGTTTCACTGCAGCTTCTGTCTCTGAGTCTCGAATAATAAATGTGTACAGCAGAGCTTCACTGCAGTTTCTGAGTCTCTAATAATAAATGTGCACAGCAGCGCTTCACTGCAGATTCTGTCTCTGAGTCTCTAATAATAAATGTGCACAGCAGAGCTTCACTGCAGCTTCTGAGTCTCTAATAATAAATGTGCACAGCAGTGCATCACTGCAGCTTCTGTCTCTGAGTCTCTAATAATAAATGTGCACAGCAGAGCTTCACTGCAGCTTCTGAGTCTCTAATAATAAATGTGCACAGCAGTGTTTCACTGCAGCTTCTGTCTGAGTCTCGAATAATAAATGTGTACAGCAGAGCTTCACTGCAGCTTCTGAGTCTCTAATAATAAATGTGCACAGCAGCGCTTCACTGCAGCTTCTGTCTGTGTCTCTAATAATAAATGTGCACAGCAGTGCTTCACTGCAGCTTCTGTCTCTGAGTCTCTAATAATAAATGTGCACAGCAGTGCTTCACTGCAGCTTCTGTCTCTGAGTCTCTAATAATAAATGTGCACAGCAGTGCTTCGCTGCAGCTTCTGTCTGAGTCTCTGATAATAAATGTGTGCAGCAGCGCTTCACTGCAGCTTCTGTCTCTGAGTCTCTAATAATAAATGTGCACAGCAGAGCTTCACTGCAGCTTCTGAGTCTCTAATAATAAATGTGCACAGCAGTGTTTCACTGCAGCTTCTGTCTCTGAGTCTCGAATAATAAATGTGTACAGCAGCGCTTCACTGCAGCTTCTGAGTCTCTAATAATAAATGTGCACAGCAGCGCTTCACTGCAGATTCTGTCTCTGAGTCTCTAATAATAAATGTGCACAGCAGCGCTTCACTGCAGCTTCTGTCTCTGAGTCTCTAATAATAAATGTGCACAGCAGAGCTTCACTGCAGCTTCTGAGTCTCTAATAATAAATGTGCACAGCAGTGCATCACTGCAGCTTCTGTCTCTGAGTCTCTAATAATAAATGTGCACAGCAGTGCTTCGCTGCAGCTTCTGTCTGAGTCTCTAATAATAAATGTGTGCAGCAGTGCTTCGCTGCAGCTTCTGTCTCTAATTCCTGCCAGTAATATATTGGGTCACAAAGCTATCCTGTCACACTGGTCAGTCAGTATTTACAGGATGTGCAACCTTGCTCAGATTTAAAATAAATATTTATGAGTGATTTAAAAAGGTATTGTGAAGAGGCCATTTTTTATGTTTGAAGGCAATTAATTCCAAAGATGAGACCTTGGCCCATGTTAGATCTAAATTTAGGGATTTTAAAAGCAGGCACATCATTGGCTCTTAGTGCATAGGTAGATATACAGATGTAAGGTAACCAGGAGCTTTTCCAGTGTACACCTGTGACAGGGTGGCTGGGCGGTGACGTCACGGCAGAAGCAGGGACGGGAAAACACTGACACCAGGCAAGTACTGCAGGTAAAAGTAAGACGCGGCAGGCTGCCGTTATTATTAACAAATCACAAAAATAAATAAAAGGTTTGAACAAAAAAACACTTTGCTCACAGAGCGAAAATAAAAGGTGTAAACAGAAACAAATCTCGAACACAAAATATATAAAACACAGGTCAGGCTGGGCAGATTGCCTTCACTGTTCCTATGTTTAATTTTTAAGTTTCCCTCTCTCAGTTCTCTCCACTCTCCGCTCCTAAAACACCCACCACGAGTGCCAAGAGCTGCAGGCTTATATACCGTGGCCGAGGCGTTTAACTGGCTAGTAATTATCCTATTACCCCTCGGCCACAATCTGCACAAGTTTATTAAAATACCATGTGGATGGGGCTTCCCATCCAAGTTACTAAATAATAACAAACGGCTACGCCGTCAAATACAAAACAATAACAAAATATGCGGTGCTTCGTCGTCATATAAATTACAATACTAAATCATAATAATAATAATCAAATACAAAATGGAGGAGGACCCCGTTCTAAAAATAAATAAACAAAACAATGTACAGGGCACCTCGCCCTGTTACAAAACCTTATAAATTAAACACACAAAATATCTGTGCAGGATGCGTCACATTTTGTGTCTGTGTTCTTTACCAATGGGATTATATCCAGCTGGAAATGTGCACGCCATACTTTGCAATAAATAACAACCAAGGTTAGACCAACCAAATATGTAAATCCAAGTGTAAATGTAAAGCTTCTATACTTTACAGTACCTGACCAGTGTGTAACCTGTAATAAGCTTTTAATTTCAGTAGTCTCTTTAGTTTGGTATTCAAAGTAATAGTAATGGCTCTTTTCACAAAGCTTGCACTTATGAATTTAAATTGTGTGTTTTTAAGTGTTTGAGGTATTAAATACACCTTTGTATGCATTGCATTGTTTTAGACTGCTGTTATAAAACAACAACAGTCTGAATATTAAGTATAAAAAATATTCATTAAATAACTACCCAAAACACAAAACAGTAAGTTCTAAACATGCATTCCAAAAGTACACATTTTACAACATGATTATCACTATAGATGTCTTACAAATTAATATATTTTCCTATTTTCAGTAAAATATAAGGAGCATGTGTTTAATTTTTCCCTAATCCTTTTTTTAATGGAGACATACAAGATTACATAAAAGTGTGTTCTTTTACATCAGTGATTATTGTAATGAAAATCATAGCTGATGTAGTGATATGAAGTGGGTTTGAAATTAGTGCCACTGCATTAACCCATTTTAATGGGATTTGAGAGAGAGATAACACAGCAAATGAATGCTTTCTTCTCAAGTCAACTTTTACTAAATGAAAACACTACAGAATGAATCCTAATTCATCTTTAAGGTTTTTCTTTAATTCAAAATGGAAGTGATAGCAATGAGATACACATGGTACCTATCTTATCAAGACATAGTCTAAGAAATTTGTATTCAGAGGATAATCTTAGTAGAACAATAACATAAGAAATCTGCAATAGGTGGATAATGTAACAAGTGAAAATGCAGCTGTCTGGAAGAAACGTCTTGCAAGAACTGATTGAAATGCCTGGACAATTGAAGTAGAGGCAGTCCATATCTGCAAGAACGGGATTCCTCTGGAATCACAGAATTCACAATATTCTACAGCTACATCATCTCATTATTATTATAAACAGTCTGCTAAAGTGGTATGGAATAGATAACCTAGTTTTCAGTTCTAGTTGTGTTAACTCAACAGATGTTATTCAGTAAAAACTTTCATTCGTCTGTGATTACATTTTTACTGCTGTTTATGGGCTATTCAATAGAATGTTGACAGTTTACAGGCAAATTGCATAGTGCTCTCAAAGCGTGGTGTTCTGTCCTGGTTACATCATATACCGTTAAGCCATTGAAATAAGCTCCACCCACTGTGAACAGAACACAAATGTGACTTTCTGACAATCAAAAGGTGCCACTTACAAGAAACAATGCCCCTGTCGAGCACCATGAGAACATCAAATTTTGCAAACGAGAGGAGGCCATTCAGCACATCTTGCTCGTTTGGTTGTTAGTAGCTTATTGAATCCAGAATCTCATCAAGCAGCTTCTTGAAGGATCCCAAGGTGTCGACTTCAACAACATTACTGGGGAGTTGGTTCCAGACCCTCACAATTCTCTGTGTAAAAAAGTGCCTCCTATTTTCTGTTCTGAATGCCCCTTTATCGATCTCCATTTGTGACCCCTGGTCCTTGTTTGTTTTTTCAGGTCAAAAAAGTCCCCTGGGTCAACATTGTCAATACCTTTTAGAATTTTGAATGCTTGAATCAGATCACCGTGTAGTCTTCTTTCTTCAAGACTGAAGAAATTCAATTCTTTTAGCCTGTCTGCATACGACATGCCTTTTAAACCCGGGATAATTCTGGTCGCTCTTCTTTGCACTCTTTCTAGAGCAGCAAAATCCTTTTTGTAACGAGGTGACCAGAACTGAACACAATATTCTAGATGATGTCTTACTAATGCTTTGTAAAGTTTTACCATTACTTCCCTTGATTTAAATTCAACAGTTTTCACAATATATCCGAGCATCTTGTTGGCCTTTTTCTATAGCTTCCCCACATTGTCTAGATGAAGACATTTCTGAGTCAACATAAACTCCTAGGTCTTTTTCATAGATTCCTTCTTCAATTTCAGTATCTCCCATATGATATTTATAATACACATTTTTATTGCCTGTGTACAGTACCTTACAATTTTCTCTATTAAATGTAATTTGCCATGTGTCTGCCCAGTTCTGAATGCTGTCTAAATCATTTTGAATGACCTTTGCTGCTGCAACAGTGTTTGCCACTCCTCCTATTTTTGTGTCGTCTGCAAATTTAACAAGTTTGCTTACTATACCAGAATCTAAATCATTAATGTAGATTAGGAATAGCAGAGGACCTAATACTGATCCCTGTGGTACACCACTGGTTACCTTGCTCCATTTTGAGGTTTCTCCTCTAATCAGTACTTTCTGTTTTCTACATGTTAACCACTCCCTAATCCATGTGCATGCATTTCCTTGAATCCCTACTGCGTTTAGTTTGAGAATTAATCTTTTATGCAGGACTTTTTGGAAATCTTAATAAACCATGTGATATGCTTTGCAATTATCCTTTGTCGATGTTGCATCCTCAAAAAAATCAAGCAGGTTAGTTAGACATGATCTCCCTTTCCTTAAACCACCCTGACTTTCTCCCAGGATACTGTTACCAAATAGGCAATTTTCCATTTTGGATCTTATTATCATTTCCATAAGTTTACATATAATAGAAGTCAGGCTTATTGGTCTGTAGTTACCTGGTTGGGTTTTGTCTCCCTTTTTGTGGATCGGTATTATGTTTGCAATTCTCCAGTCTGTTGGAACAACCCCTGTGTCAAGAGACTGTTGCATGATCTTGGTTAGCAGTTTGTAAATAACTTCTTTCATTTCTTTGAGTACTATTGGGAGGATCTCATCCGGACCAGGGGATTTGTTTATTTTAAGAGCTCCTAATCCCTTTACACTTATGCCTCTGTTATGCTAAAGTTATTTATTATTATTATTATTATTATTTATTTCTTAGCAGACGCCCTTATCCAGGGCGACTTACAATTGTTACAAGATATCACATTATACATTATTTCACATTATACAGATATCACATCATTTTTACATACAATTACCCATTTATACAGTTGGGTTTTTACTGGAGCAATCTAGGTAAAGTACCTTGCTCAAGGGTAGAACAGCAGTGTCCCCCACTGGGGATTGAACCCACAACCCTCCGGTCAAGAGTCAAGAGCCCTAACCACTACTCCACACTTTAAGACTGGATAGTAACAGGGGCATGTTGTCCGATTCCTCCATTGTAAAAACCTGTGAAAAGTAATAATTTAATATATTTGCTATTTTTTTCTTCGTCTATGATTTTGCCATTTGTATCTTAGATGTTTAACCTCCTCTTTGAATGTTCTCTTGCTGTTATAATATTGGAAAAACATTTTGGAATTGGTTTTAGCCCCCTAGCAATGTTCATTTCTATCTCTTGGCCGTTCTAACATCCTTTTTGACTTGTTTGCAGTTCCAAGTACTCTTTCTCTGTACTTTGTTTTTGGTCCTTTATAGTGCCTTTTTTCACTGATTTTTTTTTTTAATTGATCTATTAAACCATTTTAACCATTTTGGCCATTTTATTTTAGATTTAGATTTGTCTACTTCTGGGATGTAATTGTTTTCCACCTTTAATACTACATTTAAAAAAAAACAGCTATCCTTTTTCTGTGGATGTTTTCTTTATTTTACTCCAATCTACTTCTGTTAGTCTCTGTTTCATACCTTCATAGTTTGCTTTTCTAAAATTGTAAACCTTAGCCTTAGTCATTACTTTTTGGGTTTTAAAAAGCACTTCAAATGTTTTCCAAACACCACGTGTGTTGAGACTGTTCTCGGGTTTGCAAACCATTAAACTTGTTTACTCAATTTTGTCTGTTCTACTGAGTCTGTATTACAGGGTTTGGTATTAAAACTTCCACGACACACTGTGCCGGTAAAGTTATCTGTAGATGCCAGCTCACATGGCTTAGGAGCTGTATTATTGCCATAGTAAATCAGGTCCTGAATTGTGGTATGTTCTGCACCTAAACTGAACACATTAAGCAGCTGTCTAATGTCATTCCGGCTGTCAACAAACCCTTCTTGAATGCATTTCAAGTGCATGAATCTGTATCCATGTAATTGTCCATAGTGTTCAATTTCTTGCACTAAATACAATGCCACGTCTAGTTCATCAGATTGGTGCTTTCACCTAAGTGCTCTACTGCATGATATAACAATCTCAGTTTATATGAAGGAGTGCTGGGAATTTAGTATACAAAGGATTTCTTTCTTCAAATTTCTCCTGTCCTTGAGTACACTGTTAGCACTATTTTCCTAATCTTTTAGTTTTAGTTTCAGCCTTTAGTTTTATTGTCTGATTTACTAATATATGTTTAGAAAATCTGTAAAATGTGGATAATCGAAATGTATTCATTTTGCCAAAAGCCTGAACAATTTAGTCATTGTAGTCATTTGGTCAAATGACTGGTTTTAAAGCGTGTCTGCTGTTGCAACTCAAAATCCCTCCTACCAAAACTATGCCCACCTTCCCTGATTGGCAGACTGGTGCTTATTTATTGATTACCCTCATCGCAGTTGTAACTCAGAAGAAAATTGGCAGACATCCAGGCCTCGATGTCTTGAATGCAAGCTGAGAACCGGACCATGGCAGAGGGACTTCCAGGGTCGAGTTTTAAGTAGAGCTGGGTGTCATCAGCATAGGAGTGAAACATGAGGCTGTGTTGGCGGATGAGGTGACCCAAGGGAAGCATGTAGATATTGAAGAGAAGGGGCCCAAGAACAGATCCTTGGAGGACACCACAAGTGACTGGGTTTGCAACACCACTGTGTCCAGCATAGAAAACAGACTGCATGCATCTGGATAGGTAAGAGGACATCCAGGAGAGACAGGTTCCAGAGACCCCAGCATATTTCTGAAGGTGGTCAAGGAGAATGCCATGATCTGTAGTGTCAAAAGTGGCTGTTAGGTCAAGGAGGACAAGCACAGAGGGAGCACCAGCATCATCATTAAGCAGGAGATCATTCACAATCCGGAGCAGAGCAGTTTCAGTACTGTGATGTGGCCGGAAGACAGACTGTAGGGATTCAAGCAGATTGTTATCGTCAGGTGTTTCATCAGCTGACTGGCTGCAGCCCTTTCGAGAGTTTTGGAGAGGAAAGGGAGATTGGAGATGGGACGGAAATTAGATAAGTCAGCCGGGTCGAGGGAGGGTTTTTTGAGTACCGGGGTAAATCAGGCAAGCTTAAGGGCATCAGGAACCGAGCCAGAGTCCAGGGACAGGTTGTGCATAGTGGAGACAGCAAGATCAGAAGCACAGAGACAGACAAGGTTAGTTGGCCAGGGGTCCAGGATGTATGTGGCAGTAGTTGATTTCAACAGTGAGCTGGAGACGTCAGCAATGGAGAGAGGCGAGAAAGAGGAGAGGGCAGGAGGGGCAAGTATTAGACTGAGTTTGTGGTGGCAGAGCGTAGAATAGATGGTCAATTTTCTTCTGAAAGAAAGAGGAGAAATCATGACAGGTAAGAGAGGAGGATGAATGGGAGATGGATCTGTCGGTGGCTGGATGGTCAATGGTCTTAAAGAGAACACTGGGTTTACCATGTTTCACAGTTATAATTTCAGAGAAGTACTTCACCCTGGCAGTGGCGAGTGCATGCCTGTAGCAACTGAGATGGTTGGTCCAGATCTCTCTGTGAACCGTTAGTCCAGACGACCTCCACTTGCACTCAAGCTTGCGGCAGGGAGACTTAAACAATCGAAGTTTGAGGGTGTACTATGGGCAGTTTCAACGGTTCTTGTTGTAAGCGGTGCAAAAGTGTGTATGGCGTTGTAGAGGGTCACTGCATCGTCAATGGAGGACGGGAGAGTACCAGTTAGAGGGGGGATGAAGAGACACATTCAGAGAGTTTCAGAAAATTCAGCAGATTCTTGGGACGCAGGGGATTAGCAGTGATTAAGAAATGGTCAGAGAGAGTGTTATCTGAGACAGAGAGATTTGAGGGGTCAAGACCCTTGGTGATGAGCAAATCCAGGGTGTGTCCTCGGGTGTGAGTGGGGACGTTGACAGATTGAGAGAGTCAGTCCAGAAGCGTGTTGAAGTCAGTTACTAGGAGGAAGGAAGGCAAGTCAACAAGAATGTAGAAGTCACCTAGGAGTAGGATTTTGTTAGTAGAAGTGCAGATGAGGGAGAGGAATTCTGAAAACTCGGCAATAAAAGCAGAGTTATTCTTAAGTGGAAAGTAGATAACAGCAAGGGTGAGGGACATGGAAGAGGGTATCTTGATGACGAGATGCTCAAATGAAGAAAAGGCAGGCAAAGAAAGAACTGAGGAAGCAAGCACAAAATTTGCAATAACAGCAGTGCCCCTGCCTCGGCCAGTGAGGCGAGGTTTGTCAAAGAGGGATAGCCCTTTGGGGTGGCTAGATGTAGTGAGTACATGTCATTTACAGAGTGCCAGGTTTCAGCAGAGAAGATCAAGATTGGTATCAGTTATAAGTTCGCTGAGAAGCAGAGATTTGTTAGTCAGAGAACGACAATTGAAAAAGGAGATTTTCAAGTTTGTAGCAGGCAGCGTAGGGGGAGAAGGAGTTAGTAAGGGTATGTGCAGCAGGTACTTACCAGTGTTCATTCTGTGAGAGGAGAACGAGTGAGCCCGCTGTGTCCAGGGGATCCAGACGTTAGGTGTCAAAGCAGGAATGAGGCCTCTAGTAGCCATTGGGAGAGATTTGGAAGAGGTCCTTGCTCCACCTGTCCTCGCTCTGACTGCCACAGCTCAGACTGCCGTTGTAGGTGTTGCCCTTAGACGGCTGGTGCTTAGAACGGCTGGTGTTCTAAGACACTGTTTGCCAATTTATACTATCCTGTAGGCCTAGAGCCGTATACAGAGTTTACAAAACTTAAATTACAATTGTTAAAGGCAGGTATAGTTACCCCAGTGTGACAAAGAGAGAGTGAATTCTTGTTTTAGATCTCCCTTCCGACCGGTGAGGGCACTGGGGAGGAGGAGCAGGCGGAGCCGCGGTGCGCAACGTCACAGACCCAGTCGGGAAGCGCAGTGGCAATCACGCATTTTCTGACGCCGGTTGCCCTCGCTGACCAATGGGGACGGGACGGGGCGTACAAAAGGGGGCGTGGCCCGGGGTTCTGTTCCTTCTGGCAAGGTACAGTGCATGTGTGAGAGAGAGAGAGAGAGAGAGAGAGAGAGAGAGAGAGAGAGAGAGAGAGAGACTGAAACTAAAACTAACTAATAGAGAAACAGAGGAAGGGAATTAAAGGACGGGACGTTTTGTGGATTGGACTGTCCTGTTAACCCATCTACTCCTTGTCTCTTTAGAGCACTAACGGGACGCTCCGGGATTACGCTAGAGGAGCGACAACCCGGAAGTGCTGAGTTTTATTACCCCGTGTTTTCCCCGTGCTTGGACTGCACAAAGAAGACGGACTATTGTTTTGTTGTTGGTTTATTTTGGGACTGCAACCCCCCCCCCCCCCCCCCGTTTCTTGTTATTTTGTCGGGTTACACATTGTTGTGTCTCCCGGCTTCCCTATTGTTTATTTGATCTATTATTATTATTTGTTTGGAGCGCGGTTTGGTAGCTTGGGGCAAAGGGAAATAAAAACCAAGCGCTTAAATTGTAAAACTGGACTGGAGTCTGTCATTTTACACCACACCATCGGTCAACCCTGTCACACCCAGCAATAACGATTTTAACTAGCAAATTAAATACAAGCCACTTACCTAGTTATATGTTGAGTCGCCCAGCAGCAGCACAGAGTTCAGAAAAAGAACAGACACATAGCGCGTGTCGCCTCAGTTGCATGGTAAACTAAATCTTAACAAATGGCTGAATACAAGTGCATTTCAAATCTGGCAGTGTAAAATAACCTGCTCACAATCAAGGTTAAACCTCTTGTTACAGGTTCAATTCAACATTCAAATGCTGCTGCATGTTTTCCTCTTTTCAGCACATTTTCTAACATTATTGACGTTTTTTCTTCTTGCACTTATCCTTGACATCGCACATTGCCCACATTTCCATTTACCTCCATAACTACGGTTTCTTAATATCATGTTAACAGCCCAACTCTCTTCATTCAACGATGGTATTCACTCAACTCTTCTGTTACCAATATTCCATTCAGCTGCACAACAATACGCTGGAGAATATATTTATATTATATTATATATAAATGTATATATATATATATATATATATATTGCAGAAATGTAATAAATTGTCAGAAGACTTTGCTGAAGACTACCAATCATTCACACAACAATTCAAAGCCTAGAGCCACACAGCTTACATTGTGAGCTCTCAGTTTAAAGAAAACCTTGCACAGCTTCAAAGGGCTTTTCAAAGACCTAATCCTAATAGGATGTGGTTTGTTCTGTCACATCAAAAAGGTAAAGCAAAATAATGGGAGGGAACTGGCAGAGATTTTTCAGGGGAGACTGGCAGAGGATTCACTGAATAGGGGGACAAAAATCGAAAATGGATTTTGTCAAACAATGCACGCTTCAGTACCATATGAAAAAGGTCTGCTTGACACCATGAAAAACTGACATTTCAGAAAGTTTGTCAAGAGAATTTCTTTCTATTGTCTCCATCATAACAACATTCTTTACAATTGTGTCTGAATAGGTAGAACATACTGTACTTTGCTGATTAAAAAAAAATCATATAAGAAAAACTGACTTTGGTACATTTTTGTAATTTAGATATCAAGGTTAATGTCAAGGTTACACTGACCCTGTATGACATGGTGACTGATACAAATGTAAAATATAACCCATAATAACCAACCTCTTTTGTGGAGAGCAGGGCAGTAAATATATGTATTTATTCGTGCCCATCTCACCAACTTATCTTTTCAGTTGTCTCTAGCGCTTTCCTCTCAGACATTTCACCTGATACAGTTAACAGGAGATAAAGAAGCCTGTCCCTGCACCCACACCAGAGAATAGACTCATTAATTAGTTACCCCTGAGAATGGAGGCATTGATTTGCTGTCAGCAGCACAGCAAAATACACTGTGCTCCCCTTGTGTCTGAGAAACAATTAATTATCTAGAGAAAAAACATTTCTTTAATACATGTTGGAATGACAAACAAATCAATTGCGTTCCGGGTGGCACAGAGTACCTGGGAAAGAGGGGATCATGCCTTCTCAGGGTGGACTGAGCAATTAAAGCCAGGCCACTCATTCAGGCTGCATTTAGAATGGGAGAGGGCGGGGAATTGTGCTCCTGAGGGAGACTAGCACAGAATCCACTTGTGTTGACAGGGGATACTGCAGGGAAGCTGCAAGAGCTTGGTTTGCTTCTAAATAACCCTAACCCTAACCCTAACCTCTTTATCAGCAGCATGTATACACAGTATACATAGGCTTTACGTCAGATCTAAAACTAAAAGGGATTTTTAAATGAACATATCAGTCATTAAAACAGGCAACATAAAATAAAAAGCAAGATCATTATGTAATGTGTACTGAGCGAATGCAAATTAAAGGTGTTTTTCTGATTTACTCCAGCACTGTTTTTTCTTGACCTGCTAACACTTCAGTTTAAGGCTCTATTTCTAAAATGTGTAAATTATGTGTAAATTAAATTTTAAAGTGGATTAACAAGGTCGTTTTGATGGCACATTACTGTAAAGCTGCATGTCATGCAGTTATAAGCTGTCTTATAAATGTCTTACAACACTGCATTGTCATAGCGTATTAATGCTGTCCTACTTTAGCTGCACACTCATAACTAGGCTTGCTACTTTGACATTAATCGGTAAAACTCGTTAAACATCGAATTCCCAAAAAATATGAGTTCAACTGAAATAAATTTATACATGATAAACGGCGGTAAAACCACTCGCTATTTTTTATTTTCTTACCAAAAATAATCATTTAGCAATCCTCTCTAGTTTGTTGTGTGTCCCGTCTCCTTTCCGCTCTGAATGGCTGGGGGTCGCTGTCAGTCATCTCAGTGGTCCGTTAGTACTGTAGTTTCACCCTGTTTTGACAGATCTCGTTTACTGAAGCAGTGTAAAAGGCTCTCATTTGCCAGCTACAGCACCTGTCAAGCGCCTACTTTTAAATTAGCGGGTTAAGGTGTATGTAAGGTTTTGTTTTAGGAATACGATGACAGTTACTAGTTTGATTTGAAAATGGGGCGCAAGAGAAAAACACTTAATGAATATTGTGCACAATACCCTGGTCGACGGCTGAAGTCTCCATGGCAGGACGAAGCGGGTCCGTCTGCCTTGCCTTCCAGTGACTCTGAGTCCGGCTGTGCTGAAGCAGGAGACGGGGAGCTCAGACTCTGAATAATAACTGCAAGTTTTGTTGCATGTTGAATATGATAAAGGGGTTTCGCTAAATTAGATGTTTTTCAATGGCATAAAAAGTCTGTTTTTTTTAACGCATAAAAGTCGATTTCACCCATTCTCTGCCTGAAATGAAAAATAAAGATAAAAAAAACCTTTCTAAAATAAACGTCGATGTTGATCGTCGATTTGGAAAAAAAATAAAAATGGAATAGTAAGTTAGCAAGCCTAATCATGACCTATGGTATCTGTATCTATATAGGGCAGCAGTGTGGTGTAGTGGTTAGGGCTCTGGACTCTTGATCAGAGGGTCATGGGTTCAGTCCCAGGTGGGGGACACTGCCGCTGTACCCTTGAGCAAGGTACTTTACTTAGATTGCTCCAGTAAAAACCCAACTGTATAAATGGGTAATTGTATGTAAAAATAATGTGTAAAACAAATGCAATTGTATGTAAAAATAATATGATATCTTGTAACAATTGTAAGTTGCCCTGGATAAGGGTGTCTGCTAAGAAATAAATAATAATATATACAAGGTTATGGTAATCTTCCTTTTCATGTGACTGATGGTGCTAATTTGTATTCATGAATATCTACTGCTCCCCATTGTTTAGAGGAAATGTTCTACTAATGCAGTTGCTAAAGTTTTAAAATGCATTGCTGGAATGCTAGCATAGCCCAGTGTTTCAGATTACCCGGATACAGCTCAGTGTTTCAGATTACCCGGATACAGCTCAGTGTTTCAGATTACCCGGATACAGCTCAGTGTTTCAGATTACCCGGATACAGCTCAGTGTTTCATATAACCCGGATACAGCTCAGTGTTTCAGATTACCCGGATACAGCTCAGTGTTTCAGATTACCCGGATACAGCTCAGTGTTTCAGATTACCCGGATACAGCTCAGTGTTTCAGATTACCCAGATACAGCTCAGTGTTTCATATAACCTGGATACAGCTCAGTGTTTCAGATTACCCGGATACAGCTCAGTGTTTCATATAACCCGGATACAGCTCAGTGTTTTATATAACCGGAATACAGCTCAGTGTTTCAGATTACCCAGATACAGCTCAGTGTTTCAGATTACCCGGATACAGCTCAGTGTTTCATATAACCCGGATACAGCTCAGTGTTTCATATAACCCGGATACAGCTCAGTGGTTCATATAACCCGGATACAACTGCACTATGGATGCTGGGGCTTTTTTTTCTCTATTTTGGGATTTCTAGTTGGACACAGAATAATTCATTTCCTGGCTTTTGTCTGAGCTGAACCCATTACGTTATTTTTTTTAAATAGATCTGCTTTATTCATAACATATCCTTAAACTAAAGTATTGCCCTTTTTGCAAAGTTAACTTGCAGGGCTATGATGTACTATAGTGTATTTTATTCAGTTTACAACGGTGACAATATATTAGCTGATGTTTCATTATTGAAGTCGCTTGTTTGGGGGTTTGTCCCAGGGAATTAAACTGGTCTCCTTTTCATATTAATTGCATCAAAGAACGCACTTAACTGGACTGTCATATCAACGAGGAAAAGGGTTATGGAAATGAGGCATCTGGCACAACTCCCTTCTGCTGTAAGTGCCGACAGCTCCTCCCACTTGTGGGTGGTACAATGCGGTCCCGCCCTTTCATCACTGTGGGTTTCCTGTCTCTTTCTTCCTTGGATGTTGGTTCAATGGCAACTCAAAGAAGACGACCACCCACACAATCACAAAGGAGAAGGCCTACCGCTCCTGCTCAATATACGACACACAATCACAAAACAGGGGGCCTACTGCGCCTGCCCAATATATGACACACAATCACAAAGGAGAAGGCCTACCGCTCCTGCCCAATATACAACACAAAATCACAAAGGAGAAGGCCTACCGCTCCTGCTCAATATACGACACACAATCACAAAGGAGAAGGCCTACCGCTCCTGCCCAATATACGACACACAATCACAAAACAGGGGGCCTACTGCGCCTGCCCAATATATGACACACAATCACAAAGGAGAAGGCCTACCGCTCCTGCCCAATATTCAACACACAATCACAAAGGAGAAGGCCTGCCGCTCCTGCTCAATATAGGAGGCTGTGTGGTCCAGTGGTTAAAGAAAAGGGCTTGTAACCAGAAGGTCCCCGGTTCAAATCCCACCTCAGCCACGGACTCATTGTGTGACCCTGAGCAAGTCACTTAACCTCCTTGTGCTCTGTCTTTTGGGTTGTAAGTGACTCTGCAGCTGATGCGTAGTTCACACACCCTAGTCTCTGTAAATCGCCTTGGATAAAGGTGTCTGCTAAATAAACAATATACAACACAGAATCGCAAAGGAGAAGGCCTACCGCTCCTGCTCAGTATACAACACACAATCACAAAGGAGACGACCTACCGCGCCTGCCCAATATACAACACACAATCACAAAGGAGGTGACCTACCGCTCCTGCTCAATATACGACACACAATAACAAAGGAGACGGCCTACCACTCCTGCTCAGTATACAACACACAATCACAAAGGAGGCGGCCTACCACGCCTGCTCAATATACGACACACAATCACAAAGGAGACGACCTACCGCGCCTGCTCAATATACAACACACAATAACAAAGGAGACGGCCTGCCGCTCCTGCTCAGTATACAACACACAATCACAAAGGAGGCGGCCTACCACGCCTGCTCAATATACGACACACAATCACAAAGGAGGCGGCCTACCACGCCTGCTCAATATACGACACACAATCACAAAGGAGGCGGCCTACTGCGCCTGCCCAATATATGACACACAATCACAAAGGAGGCGGCCTGCCGCTCCTGCCCAATAAACGACACACAATCACAAAGGACAAGAGACAAAGACTAAAGAATGCCTTTCAGCATTATACAGTATACATGTGGGGCCATGGTTTTTAAAAATGCATTCTTTATTACTGTGGCAGTTATAGCGGTTAAAAAAAAAAGAAAAAGATTTAAAAAAAAACTCCACGGTACATTTCATTAAATCATATTACTGTCTTTAAATTCTATGAAGTGGATGGTCTGTCACTGAAAAGTTCAAATGTTTGCTCTTTTTCTAAACTGGAATTAAAATAAGCTAGTTACAAATGTCATTGTTTGAAGACACTAAGGGGTAGATGTACTGAAGTGTTGCGCCTCTCGCAATAGTCGCAAACCTGTTGCAACGAGTCGGAGGTCTAGGTTGAAATGTACTAAACAAGCACAATGCTGCTGGCGACTTTTTAGGGAATGCTTTGCGGCAGCAGTTTTTCTTTGCGGTTCATGAATATGTAATTATGGGGGTTCCTGCATAAATTTGCAGTAAGGAAGTGGATAGTGCAGATGAGGGTTCACAAATATTATAATTAGATGTACTAAAGCTGCTGACAATTGCGACTTACAATTGCATCAATTTGTTAAGAATGTGGTTTAAAATCGGAGTTCTCTACTTCCATTGTACCATAATGTGCATATTCTCTGAATGAATTCATTATTTCAGACCTTTACAACTCTACAAGTCCGTCTGTGGTCTGCTGCAAGATGCAAGACTTCTCATTCAAAAGGTAATTTTCAATTTAAGTGACGAGAACTGAAGTGAAAGAATTTCAATGAAATGTCAGTACAGCAAGTCAAATTAAAATGTGATTTGTGTGCAATGTGGAAGAATGATTGACGCTTTCGCGTAGGCCTGTATCATGCACATTAATGATGTAGAATCCAGCAATGCTCACTGAAGAAAACCTTTCAAATCTTCCTTCATCACTTAACTTATTTATTTCAATGTAGTCAAATCATTTGAGATACAACATGCAGGTGGGCCAGGGTTTCAATTAAATGTTTTTTTTCTTTTCAGATTTTAATTTCTGAAAATAACTGTTTTTTTTAATTTAATTTCTTTATATTATTATTAATGCATTTCTCAACATGTTTTGTCCCCAAAATGTTAATTGAACAATAGTTTATTGTAGCTATGAGAAATGATAAGCAAACAGATATCTGGACACACCTGAAAACACAAAAACGTTTTCTAATTCTGTATGTATATATACAGAATTATTTTAGTGATCTTTGGATACTGTGCTAAATGCAATGAATCCGTGTCTCAGTGTAACTAATTTACCTGTATGTTGTATTTTTAAGGGTACTAATATTGCATGTGAAGCACCTGCCATATACACTTCATGTCATTTTGATGCATATTTATCTGTATCAATTTTAACAAACAATACATTCAATTTAAAGGGGTTCATTGTAGGAGGATTATGCAATTATACAATTGAAGCTTCAATGTTTATATATAGTATAGTGTTTCACTGTCAATAGCAAATCCCTCAGTAGCCTACCTCAAGTAGTTTGCAAAATGAAAACTTGTTTTATTTTTTATGTTAACTGCTTATTATTGCTGTCCACTTGGAGACACTAAGTATGCACTGTCCCATTTATATTTACAAATCCTACAGTTAAATACACACGCACACACACACACACACACACACACACACACACACACACACACACACACACACACACACACACACAATCACAGAGGCTGTATTTTTTGTTTGGTTTACATCCTTCCCAAACGCAACTCCACAGTGCCAAGATTCAACAAACATGACGTTCCTCAAGCAGGGTCGATCACGGCGACACCTGGTGGTGGTAGGTTATTACTGAACATAAAATAATAAATAACACACAGTAGTCGATGCTATTTCATTTTGAGTGCTCATGACTAAGAAATAGATCATATTTGTTAACAAAATACACGAAGCTTCGCTATAAGCTTCATTATTCTTATTTTTTTAAATGGAATAGTTTTTAGTTTTATACAGTAATACACATTGCAAAAAAGAAACGGGCCTGACGACATCTAGTGGTGGAAAATTAAAATTAATTTATAAAACAGAAAACATTTTAAGTAGGCCTACAGACCACGTTATTATTCTCCAAATAACACATACAATAATGTACACGAGCGCCCGTTGTTCTAGTATAGATTGAAACACGTTTTTTTATTCATGGCTGTTGAATATTTTAAGTGTGTTAAACTGAATTTGAATGGGTGAAAATAGTTTTAAATGAGCTCACTATGTTTCAAGATCTGGCTTAGTAGTGTACTTCCTTGTCTGAATGCGTCATGAGCAAAGGTCAATTTCTGTTCACACTCTTGCACAATGTGTCTGAATTCTATACGGTAATGTTGTATACAATATTATATCTATTTAATAACATCAGTATTCACTTTTTCTGCCAGTGTAATTTATGTAAACCCATTTTATAATTGCAAAAGTAAACATACATTTTTACTGGTATCATTAGGCCTATTATAAATGTAAAACTTCAAAAGATTAAAGTAATAATTTCAGTCATTTGACTGTTCCAGAACGCAAGTAAATAAAAATTCTATACAAGCATTTAAATGTCTTATTATTATTATTATTATTATTATTATTATTATTATTATTATTATTATTATTATTATTATTATTATTATTATTGTAATGAATAGTACATGGATGTGTTTCAAACATGAATTATATATGTGTGGTTTCTTTCTGGACCAGTCATGTCATTGTTTGAATTTGAACATGCTATTATCATGCAATTCATTTTTATTTCAACCTTTATTTTTCAGTCAGTATAACTGATCACAACTGCAATGCGTCCTCTTTCTCAATGAGCCTGAGCCACAGAGATGCAAGTTCAAAGTGCTGTCCAAGATCAGATACATTCATAATCATTTTAACAGAGTAAAGGTCTTTAGAAAAGATGTGTTGCACTTAACCTTACATTGACTTGTGTTAACAATAAACATAACACTTTGCTCACAATGCTCTTTCTATAGGATACCAGCCCTTGCTGTAAAATATTAATATGGGAACCCATTTTCACGTAGGTCCTAAATACCCGTTCTGTTTGAAGGGGCTGCTGTGACAAACACTGTTAAATATTTTACACATTTCAGAATCATGTTACCCAACAAGGCCATATTGAAAATATTCGCTATCTTTTGTTTACATTTTAGTTTTGCTTCCTTGAGGTAAAACACAGCAGTGGTATTGTATTCCTGCCTAGCTACTAGATGGCAAGTTCACCAAGTCTAAAACCATATATATACAGTACTGTGCAAAAGTTTTAGGCAGGTGTGAAAAAATGCTGTAAAGTAAGAATGCTTTCAAAAATAGACATGTTAATAGATTATATTTATCAATTAACAAAATGCAAAGTGAGTGAACAGAAGAAAAATCTAAATCAAATCCATATTTGGTGTGACCACCCTTTGCCTTCAAAACAGCATCAATTCTTCTAGGTACACTTGCACAAAGTCAGGGATTTTGTAGGCATATAGTCAGGTGTATGATTAAACAATTATACCAAACAGGTGCTAATGATCATCAATTCAATATGTAGGTTGAAACACAATCATTAACTGAAACAGAAACAGCTGTGTAGGAGGAATAAAACTGGGTGAGGAACAGCCAAACTCAGCTAACAAGGTGAGGTTGCTGAAGACAGTTTACTGTCAAAAGTCATACACCATGGCAAGACTGAGCACAGCAACAAGACACAAGGTAGTTATACTGCATCAGCAAGGTCTCTCCTAGGCAGAAATTTCAAGGCAGACAGGGGTTTCCAGATGTGCTGTCCAAGCTCTTTTGAAGAAGCACAAAGAAACGGGCAACGTTGAGGACCGTAGACGCAGTGGTCGGCCAAGGAAACTTACTGCAGCAGATGAGAGACACATCATGCTTACTTCCCTTCGCAATCGGAAGATGTCCAGCATTGCCATCAGCTCATAATTGGCAGAAAACAGTGGGACCCTGGTACACCCATCTACTGTCCGGAGAAGTCTGGTCAGAAGTGGCCTTCATGGAAGACTTGCGGCCAAAAAGCCATACCTCCAACATGGAAACAAGGCCAAGCGACTCAACTATACACGAAAACACAGGAACTGGGGTGCAGACAAATGGCAGCAGGTGCTCTGGACTGATGCGTCAAAATTTGAAATATTTGGCTGTAGCAGAAGGCAGTTTGTTCGCCGAAGGGCTGGAGAGCGGTACACGAATGAGTGTCTGCAGGCAACAGTGAAGCATGGTGGAGGTTCCTTGCAAGTTTGGGGCTACATTTCTGCAAATGGAGTTGGGGATTTGGTCAGAATTAATGGTCTCCTCAATGCTGAGAAGTACAGGCAGATACTTATCCATCATGCAATACCATCAGGGAGGCATCTGATTGGCCCCAAATTTATTCTGCAGCATGACAACGACCCCAAACATACAGCGAAAGTCATTAAGAACTATCTTCAGCGTAAAGAACAAGGAGTCCTGGAAGTGATGGTATGGCCCCCACAGAGCCCTGATCTCAACATCATCGAGACTGTCTGGGATTACATGAAGAGAGAGAAGCAACAGAGGCTGCCTAAATCCACAGAAGAACTGTGGTTAGTTCTCCAAGATGTTTGGGCCAACCTACCTGCCGAGTTCCTTCAAAAACTGTGTGCAAGTGTACCTAGAAGAATTGATGCTGTTTTGAAGGCAAAGGGTGGTCACACCAAATATTGATTTGATGTAGATTTTTCTTCTGTTCACTCACTTTGCATTTTGTTAATTGATAAATATAAACTATTAACATGTCTATTTTTGAAAGCATTCTTACTTTACAGCATTTTTTCACACCTGCCTAAAACTTTTGCACAGTACTGTATATACAGACGTGCTCAAATTTGTTGGTACCCCTCCACAAATCGAAGAATGCACAATTTTCTCTGAAATAACTTGAAACTGACAAAAGTAATTGGCATCCACCATTGTTTATTCCAAATTTAATAGAAATCAGACTTTGCTTTTGATTTTTTATTCAACATAATATTGTAAATAAGAAAGCAAATGAAAATGGCATGGACAAAAATGATGGGACCGCTAACCTAATATTTTGTTGCACAACCTTTAGAGGCAATCACTGCAATCAAACGTTTTCTGTAGCTCTCAATGAGACTTCTGCACCTGTTAACAGGTAGTTTGGCCCACTCTTCCTGAGCAAACTGCTCCAGCTGTCTCAGGTTTGATGGGTGCCTTCTCCAGACTGCAAGTTTCAGCTCTTTCCATAGATGTTCGATAGGATTCAGATCAGGACTCATAGAAGGCCACTTCAGAATAGTCCAATGTTTTGTTCTTATCCATTCTTGGGTGCTTTTAGCTGTGTGTTTTGGGTCATTATCCTGTTGGAGGACCCATGACCTGCGACTGAGACAAAGCTTTCTGACACTGGGCAGTACATTTCGCTCCAGAATGCCTTGATAGTCTTGAGATTTAATTGTGCCCTGCACAGATTCAAGGCACCCTGTGCCAGGCACAGCAAAGCAGCCCCAAAACATAACCGAGCCTCCTCCATGTTTCACTGTAGGTATGGTGTTCTTTTCTTTGAAAGCTTCATTTTTTCGTCTGTGAACATAGAGCTGATGTGACTTGCCAAAAAGCTCCGGTTTTGACTCATCTGTCTAAAGGACATTCTCCCAGAAGGATTGTGGCTTGTCAATATGCATTTTAGCAAATTCCAGTCTGGCTTTTTTATGTTTTTCTTTCAAAAGTGGAGTCCTCCTGGGTCTTCTTCCATGGAGCCCACTTTCGCTCAAAAAGTGACGGATGGTGCGATCAGAAACTGACGTACCTTCACCTTGGAATTCAGCTTGTATCTCTTTGGCAGTTATCCTTGGTTCTTTTTCTACCATTCGCACTATCCTTCTGTTCAATCTGGGGTCGATTTTCCTCTTGCAGCCGCGCCCAGGGAGGTTGGCTACAGTTCCATGGACCTTAAACTTCTTAATAATATTTGCAACTGTTGTCACAGGAACATCAAGCTGCTTGGAGATGGTCTTGTAGCCTTTACCTTTACCATGCTTGTCTATTATTTTCTTTCTGATCTCCTCAGACAACTCTCTCCTTTGCTTTCTCTGGTCCATGTTCAGTGTGGTGCACACAATGATACCAGACAGCACAGTGACTACTTTTCTCCATTTAAATAGGCTGAATGACTGATTACAAGATTGGAGAGATGTGTGATACTAATTAAAGAAACTAATTAGTTTGAAATATCACTATAATCCAATTATTTATTATCTTTTCTAAGGGGTACCAACAAATGTGTCCAGGCCATTTTAGAATATCTTTGTAGAATAAGCAATAATTCATCTCTTTTCACAGCTTCTTTGCTTTATTCTATGACATACCAAAGGCATGCAAGTATACATGATAAAATAGCTTTTAAGTTCATCACTTTTCAGGAGGAATGAAGCATTATTTCAATGAGCTGTAAGGGTACCAACAAATTTGAGCACGTCTGTATATATATATATATATATATATATATATATATATATATATATATATATATATAATTGTTAGTGGTTTTATATTGTTTTTAATCTATTCAGGGTGTGTCATGAATGGCAATTCCAAAATCCGAAGCAAGCGCTTCTATTCTAAAACACCTTCTTGTGCTAGTTGGGCTACTCTTGTCCACAAAGCTTTAGTTTAGTCTAATGGGGTTTTAAATGGTACTTACATGTACAAAAAAAAAGAAAGCCATAACCATACAAGAAGACAAGTCAAGTATTCACAAGCCTTCATAAGAACAATTGAGAGCAGACAAGTGCTTTTCAAACCTGGGACAGACTTCACTCAACGCGTGTTCACAAACACTTCTATTTGTTGCCCTATGCTGCCACCTGCTGCCCATATTCCAAGCATGTGTTGTTATTTTATTTGGTTCCAGAGGAACAACATCATATTAAGTATGTAATATTCCTGTACACAACAATACATTTGAGTGTGTACCAGTAAGGTTATATACAGTATACAGGATCGTAAGATTTATTACCTACACGTGGTCAGAAACATTTTATACAACTATCAGAACACTACATTTTAGATGCTAACATGACCTGTTAGTAACAACATTTAGTTTTTCCTTTTGAGAACACACTATATAAATCTAGGAGTTTTAGTTTTAGTAAACAGTTATTATTATTAATACTACCACTACCACTACCACTACTAATACTAATACTAATATGAAGACTACTACTATTATTACTACTGATAATAATAATAATATTAATGTTTAATTACTTTTTTTTCCTTTCTTGATAATAGGCTACTGTGCAGATTATGTAACTAACTCCATGCCCTTGCCTTTACATTTAATTATAAAATATATATTGTATATATTCAGCCTGTGGTCAAGATAAATTAGCGGTTACAGTTCTGAAACTACTGGTAATAACACAAATAATCAAACACTTCCCCAAAGCGTTCTCCTCAGTCCATGTATTCTCTTTCTTTTGCACCCTTATACTAGTCCTATCAGTACACACCTAAGAGGATGGAAGGGCTGACCGCTTCAGTTAAACGAGATGCTAGGCTGATCATAGTGATCAGTGAGACTCTGCTTTCACTCATTTCTATTCACCTTTTCACAGAGGGCGGCCCTCGTTCATGCACAGCCAGTCAGGGCATACATTGTAAACCTTGGAATCAGAAAATCGTTCCCCTAAAGCATATTGTCCTCAGGAATGGGCAGCACAGCTTGTTAGTGGTGACACACCTAGTTGAATGTGTTGCTTTTACAAAGACAAAGACCTGAACTTCAGTTGATGCTCAAACTCTGACCACCCAGAACTCTGGAAAGAGCGTGTCATGTGTCAACACAGCACTGAGTTTTTCAATTTCTTTGTTTTTTTTATATCAGTAAGTAGAAGTCGAGGTTTACAAGGTCAAAAGAACACAGTTCTTTCGTTCACATTAAAAGAATGTGAAAATATTTTACACTTGGTGTATTGTAGCATTCAGATTACACTTGGAGTCCACACTGCATTCCTTTGAATGGAAAGCTGAATTACGGTATCTTCACAGCTAAATATAAAGCACATTCATGTATGAAAGCATTCATGGATACAGTGGACTGCAGGCCCCTGCCCTTTGTACAGACTTTGATTAAAGTTATACATGCCTATTCATTGACGTCACTGATGTATTTTGGAGTACAGGGTGCATGGTAAAGAGAATCATAGTAGAATTATTTGATATTGCAAAGCTGTGAATCTAAACGCCATGAAAACCCATGGCAAGTTAAGTTAAGAAAAGACATCATCTCAGAGGGAGTCTGAATACGTCTTCATATTTCTGGTATGTATTTTGTAACGTGCATGTGTGTTTAGTGGAAAACTCACAGAAGTCCCAGGATTTATGAAGATATTATATATTGTATTTTCTTTTCATTTCGAGGTAGTATTCTCTTCATAAATGTTTTGATATATCTATTTTTTGCTAATCATTAATCATAACTCTGCTGCATGTTATCTAAGGTAGGGGTTTTCATATCTCCACAGACAGTTTGGTTTCAGTAATTTTTTTAACTCACATTAAAAGCTGGAAATCTTCATTATTTTGCACTGTATTCAGGCATTATCATTGGACATGATCATATAATGCATTTATTCAAGTGGCCATTTTAGTAAGGGCAACATTCATCAACATAGGCAGAAGTAAGTAAACTACACAGCATGTGTTTTTTTTCTGAAGGTGTTTTTTTTTCTTCTGTGACTGGCTTCTACCTATTTTAATTAAACCAAAGTAATTCAAAATAGACAATCACCAGTTTCTTGTGAATGTGTACAATAGGAACTAAGATGTCAACAGTGATTATTCATATGTCATTGTCAGCTCCTCTATTCTCTGTTGCTATTAGAAACAACCTGGTTTCCAGTAGAAAGGAGTTCCCTAATGAAACAAGGGCATGCTCTTTGACCTATCGCTGTTTGTATTGACATAGAGGTAGAATGAAAAGCTTTCCATAGAAGAGTAACAGAAAGACGTTCTAAGGCATTAAGCATTCTCTGCTGAAAGTAGTTTTCTTTTAATCCAATCCTAATTAAAATAAGTAGAAATAAAAGTATGAGCCAATATCACTTACTCTATGGCTAATTATATATTTGTAAATATTACTATTCGACACCTGCATAGATTCTAAACAACAAAGAAAGGCCTTTCGTTTTGGCAGGTGTGGGCTGGGACGACTAATGCAACATAAATACCTGGGGAAATGTGTTTTTAATTCATAATATATATTTCATACAAGCTTTTAATGAACACAAGTTGGCCTATTATATAGACATTTACTCCGAAGAATAATTTAACTGTATTTGCTTCAGAATCTGTCTTCAATAGCATCACTATCAGTTCAGCACTAGCATGCAGCCCTGATAAACAATAAATTCTATAAAGCTTTCTTAACATAAAATGTATAAGAAACCTGAACATCGTTTTCAATTCATCAGTTTGAACTTGTATTGATATCTGGACACTGGTCATGCCCTGTGAGACTGTAAACGCTGTTTCATCAAGGGGGAATGTTTTAGGTGTATTTGTTGGCATGTTATTTACCTACAAATCAATGAAGCCAATTGGAGGCCCGCTCTCATTAGTGCAGTAATATGCTCATGTTCATTTACACCGATTGAGGTCTTTCTTCACTGAAATCACATTGATTTATCAATCCTTAAGAGCTTTCTGTTGAAAACAGAGGAAATGACAGCAACTGAAAACCTTCAGCAAGGAAATCAAGTTGTGCTTCATCCTTTTACCTTTCATTTGAAATAGTAAAGAAGGTTCAGGGGACAGGCTTTAATTAAACATAACTTAAGGCAAGCATGTGACGCCATATTCCTTTCAAAGTCTTTCTATTTCAGTCAATTCAAGAGCTATGAAATGTGAAATGTGTACAGCTTCCCTGAATGAGTTTTAGTGCCACAAAAACCTCTTGCATGATAAAATAATAAAGCTAATAATAATAATAATAATAATAATAATAATAATAATAATAATAATAATAATAATAATAATAAAACACCATTGTATTAAACAAGTGACATGCCAGACACAGAAACAAAAATGTAAGGTATCAAAATCATACTTTTTTTTCATACTGTAATTTATATGAGAATACAGCATTAGGCTCCCTTGCAATTGTAGATCTTTCCCCCAGGTGGCACTGCATTGTAAAATTTTAACTCAGTAACCATAATACCATGTTACACTATAGAGTCGCTGTATGTATGTCACACATGTCCAACTGTGACAAAAGGGACTTCAGCTTGTATGTATCATAGTAGTGTTTCATAATCTCAGGGTGAGGTATATGGAGAAAATGTGTCCCACCACTAATTTTTCAAGCTTTGGTCAGCCAAACCCAATTAAAGAAATGCATAGTACAAAATACTAATACTATTGCCATTCTGTTATGTTTTGTCATGCATTTGGAATACACATCCTGTAAAAAAATGTCTAAATGTAACTGTGTATATTTTACTGGTGAAAATGGAATAATTAATATCTCGATGTGCACATTGTACTTTAGGTGTAAGATAGTGTATTGCGCCATTGTTTTCAAAATTCTGAGTTTCTGTTTTGTGACTGCAAACAGAATGCTTTCACCTTTCATATTAAATTCAACATTTTGCTGCATTTCTCACCCATAATTCTCCAAGCCATTGCACTCACAGTACATCATTTTGTTAAGGGTTAGGAGGAGTGAATATTTTAAGTGGGTTGTATATTTAAAATGGAGGCTCCACGCACAGGATGAACATCACTGTGTCCCTCCCGGGGCAGGAGGGGTCAGATAGGAACACAATTGAAAGGAAGTGTAACTGTGCCAAGCAGAGGAAGTGTCATCAAGGTCGCCCTGGCGTTCTTCTTCAGATTTGTTTTGCATACCTTTAGCTATCATTTGAATACTGTGACAACTGCCTTGTGTTTTCCCTGCTGGCCTCTGCATACTCCCAGGAGAAGAGCCACGCTCAGTGACCAGGCAGGATTCCTGGAACACTGGACTGCAGCTTTCCATAGGCACTGCTCCCATTGGCTCTGAGCTCTGCAGTGACAGGCACCCAGTATACTTCCAATACACAAGGATCAGCAGTACAAAGGAGGATACGGGCAACATGCCCCACATATCGACCTGTTCCTATCCAGTTTGAAATAATTTTAGCATAAGAGAGGCAGAAGTGTTAAAGGGACTAGGAGCTCTTAAAATAAACAAATCCTGCAGCCCAGATTGAGTGCTGCAGTGCAAGTGGTGAAATACTATTTATTCAGTGAATATGAGTGCAGTGAAGTCCGGGTTGGGTGCTGGCCTTAAGCGATAGCTCCCGGAAGTGTTAGCCATCTATAAAAGGCCAACGGTACAATTAATACGGCAAACAAAACAAACACGAAACGCTCACGGTACATACACGGTCCTTCAGTGGTTCGTCCGTAACCATAACAAAGGAACAGTTCACATCGTCACATCCCCTTTTATACTGTCAGCCACGCTCCCTTGGTTAGCGAGTGCAATCATTTTCCTCCAATGCACGATTGCCACATCGCTTCCGGTCTGGGGTGATGACTTGGTGTACTGTGGCTCCTCCCCATTTCTAGGTGACCGACTTCCACCTTTCCCTGGAATTAATTGCCAAACCATCCAGTCCAGGGCACACTGTTCCCTTTACACAGCGCCCTCACAGGTTGGGAGGGAGATTTGTAACTCAGGTTCATTCTTTCTCTGTCACGTGCATGCACGTGGATTAGGGAGTGATTAACATGTAGAAAACAGAAAGTACTGATTCGAGGAGAAACCTCAAAATGGAGCCAGGTAACCAGTGGAGTACCACAGGGATCAGTATTAGGTCCCCTGCTCTTCCTAATCTACATTAATGACTTAGATTCTGGTATAGTAAGTAAACTTGTTACATCTGCAGACGACACAAAAATAGGAGGAGTGGCAAACACTGTTGCAGCAGCAAAGGTCATTCAAAATGATCTAGACAGCATTCAGAACTGGGCAGACACATGGCAAATGACATTTAGAGAAAAGTGTAAGGTACTGCACACAGGCAATACAAATGTGCATTTATAAATATCATGAGAAATACTGAAATTGAAGAAGGAATCTATGAAAAAGACCTAGGAGTTTATGTTGACTCAGAAATGTCTTCATCTAGGCAATGTGGGGAAGTTATAAAAAAGGCCAACAAAATGCTTGGATATATAGTGAAGTGTTGAATTCAAATCAAGGGAAGTAATGTTAAAACTTTACAATGCATTAGTAAGACCTCATCTAGAATATTTTGTTCAGTTCTGGTCACCTTGCTACAAAAAGGCTATTGCTGCTCTAGAAAGAGTGCAAAGAAGAGCGACCAGAATTATTCTGGGTTTAAAAAGCATGTCATATGCAGACAGGCTAAAATAAATGCATCTGTTCACTCTTGAACAAAGAAGACTACGCGTTGATCTGATTCAAGCTTTCACAATTCTAAAAGGCATCGACAATATCGACCCAAGGGACTTTTTTGACCTGAAAAGAGAAACAAGGACCAGGGGTCACAAATGGAGATTAGATAAAGGGGCCTTCAGAACAGAAAATAGGAGGCACTTTTTTTTTTACACAGAGAATTGTGGGAGTCTGGAACCAACTCCTTAGTAATGTTGTTGAAGCTGACACCCTGGGAACCTTCAAGAAGCTGCTTGATCAGATTCTGGGATCAATAAGCTACTAACAACCAAACGAGCAAGATGGGCCGAATGGCCTCTTCTAGTTTGTAAACTTTCTTATGTTCTTACATTTGAAGCCTGACTTCAGTTTCCACACAATTCCCATCTCCTACAAAGATTGATGCTGTAACGTTTGATATGCTCCCTATACTCATGCCAAGGTAGAGTGACAGGTGGAGAAAAGCTACTGCTACTTTATACAGGAGGCACATTTATATCAAATCTTGTTTTTCTTGTTCTTGTTTTTCCCCTTTGCTGAGAATGCAAAACATATTGTAAAAGAAGGTGGCATTTCTTGACACTTGTCATATTTGATTGATATGCATTGCGTTGGGAATGCTATTTGTTGCAACTTGAAATAATGTTTATGACGTCATTGGACACAAGGGGTGCATTACTGCAGTCAATGCAGTTAATTCCACAAGTCACCGCAAAGGAATGTTTAACTTGCCACCTAAAGGAATACTCTGTTATTATTCTGTGAGGTGTGCTCCTAATCATCACGTATTACTCTTTCTGCTCGTCTGGATATTTTACATGGTTAATTAAGTCACCAGCATATTTAATTTTTAGGACTATCTCTGAATGCCGAAGGTAAAATAAGCCTGAGACCAGCATAGCATTGACTGTTGGGGGTGCATTTGAGTTGCACCCTGATCATTTCTTTCACCCTGAAAGTGTTTCTATTGAGAGTCATTAAGAACCTGCTTCATGAGAGTTTGTTTGTCTTGTCTATAATTGTTACTTGTGTTGTATAGACAGCTAACACGTTCTGCATAAAAACCCGGAACAGCACTGCACTATTTGTCACTCATGAAACTGTATCACCCACTACGAGCACTACAGCACACACCCAGGACTGGTGACCGTGTGTATATTGTGGGAGGGATACCTGTGTTTATGGTTTGGGACTGCAACCCGTTATTATTTAACCCCATGCATTACACATTGCTGGGTATTGCTGGGGATCATTGTTTTGGTCAGCAGACCTGGAGTATAAAAATAAAATACCCCTTTCCATACCGGATTACAATCTCTGTCTGTGTTATCACCTCTGCACCTGTTCACAATCAACCACTTTGCCACAATTATTCACAAAAACAAGATAATAAAACAAAACCCTAAGTCCCCTTGGACTACTAACTATAAAACAAAACCCCAAGTCCCCTTGGACTACTAACTATAAAACAAAACCCCAAGTCCCCTTGGACTACTAAATATACTTTTTCCACAATCCCTAAACTATCGACCAGATGGCTAAGCCATTTCCCAGTTCAACAAAAACACTTATTACACACCCAGGTTCACACAGTACCTTTAATTTACTTTGACCATACAGGTCTCTTCTCATGCTTCACACAGACAGCCTCTACTCCCACACAGACAGCCTCTACTCTCACACAGACAGCCTCTACTCTCACACAGACAGCCTCAACTCTCACACAGACAGCCTCTACTCTCACACAGACAGCCTCTACTCTCACACAGACAGCCTCAACTCCCACACACACAGACAGCCTCTACTCTCACACAGACAGCCTCTACTCCCACAAAGACAGCCTCTGCTCCCACACTTTGTTTTATTTTCTTTTCATTATTAAATCTGGTGCTAGGATTACCATTGCTGGTACCCAAGTGTCAACACCTGTGTTAGTTAAATCTGCGCGCCTGTGCAGCGTGTCAACACCCACTGCTCTGTGTCTGAGTCAGTATTATTCAGTGACGACCCATACACGTAACGAATCCCCGTTACACGCTTCAAAGAGGTTAATCTTTCAAGTTTGCAAAATTGACTAAAAGACTCATCAAGAGACCCCACTACCCCCTTATAAGAGTTTAACATGGTACATTGTAGGTCTGTGAAGAGGAGCCATGTGTATTTAACTGTGGGTGGGGCTAAATCCAGATGCTCCCTAAAAAAAAACCCCAAAAAACCTTTGTACCCATGTATAAATCATACTCAGAAAAAATGCTATACTCATTACAGATACCCGTTTATACCCTTGTATTCAGGGTGAAAAACATATTTTTATATGTCTCTACTTACAATTCCATATAATAAGGTCAAGGCCACCTTTGCAAACACATGTGGTCAAATGTCAATTGATGATGATAACCTTTCTTTTGATACGACGTATGCACATATATGCTAATAACCATCCCTCTTAAATGCTAACTTCCAGATCTAGCCCCTGTACTGTGCTACTGTAGTAGTACAGTTATATTGTAATTTTGCAGTTTATAATGGTTTTCCCAGGATGTGTCAACATGTACAGTGCTTCACCATGGCTGACCATGGTTTTCAGTCATTTTCTTTGATTTACCATGCATGTCTGCACTTTACCATGCTTCGCTTTGTAATTCTTTTAATTGTGGTAAACCATCCACAGTAAAGATGGAAGGCCCTGATATGTTCTTTACAGGTGATTCTCAGTAAATTACATCAACATCGGTTAAAAGCTAAGCTGAAGCTAAGACAAGGAGACTATGTTTATTAAACTTGCAAAGAGCTCATTTGAAAATTATTAGGCTTCTTTTTTTCATCAAGCCCAGGGACAGAATACATGAGCATGTTTTCCACATAAAATCACTGGTTTCCAAACTGCTGTATTTGTATCAGAGGAGGTTATAGAACTCAAAACAAATGCTGCCACTCGAGTGGTTTTCAGTTTGTGGATGCAGCCTACAGTATGTTTTCATTGTTTCTAGGTTTCTTTTGGCCAGGTGTTCTTTAGAAACCAGAAAGAGACGATTTGAGAATATGCCTCTGACCAAAGGACAGACAGAGATGAATTAACCAACCAAGACAACCCAATAGCGACAGTAGTGCTTGACTCACATACATTATACCAGTGTTTTGCTTAGCTGTACTGGTCAAGCTTGCATAAGCTTTAAGGTCTTCTTTATATAGTCAGTTAAGGCTGTCTGACAGAGGCAGCACGCTTGGATATCACTCCCAGAGATACATGCTCTAGATTCCTCTACAGCTTCCCTTTGTATGGCTCGACTCTCCCTTTCTTTCTTTCAATAGCTAGGTTGGCTCTGCATGCCAAGCATGCTTTCTTACATTCTCAAAAGAGCTTGGGAGTTTTTCTTGATGTAGAGCCAACACAGTGTTTTTGTTGCTCCCTGACCCTGTGAGCTTTGAGCAGGTTTGACTGGATTGACAGGTAGAACACATAGACCAAGAGTGAAGTTAAAAGGCTATTAGATGCATGCTACCATTGTGTCCAGTAGCCTACCACACAAACACCATTTATTTTGTTTAAGAACATAACAACGCTGTTATGCACACATTGCAGTGTTCTGTGGGCTGAATTGTGCTACTTTAATATCAGAACATTTCAATGCTGTACAAACACTCATTGTAAATGTTCTATTTGTATGTTTTCATTTTCTTTTGTTTTTTATTCGCTTAAGTGGAGTGGAAGTCCAAAGCGATCCTTTCAACAGACTGGCCCTATTGACGCTTGTCCCTATTATATTCTTGCAGGGACATTTTAACGGGATGATATTATGCTGAGGGTTTCATTAACATGAAATTCAGTTAATTGTGTGTTATTGACTTATGAGTATATTTTCAAAGTGTTTCATTCCTGTCTTTAATAAAAATGTCATTTTTTGAAAGGACAGAATTAGATTAATTCATTTGTCTTGCATTTCTTTGTGAAAGGAATATGGAGAAATATTTACATTGTACTGGACATTGCTCCAGAGAAATCCAAAATGGTCGATGATTTCACCTGTCTTTTTGGCAACCCATTATAGAACCGATTGGTCTGTTCAGGCTTTACTTGAACCGATCTGAGAGCTCCTCCCCATCAGCTGAACCGGTCTCAGACCGATCTGAGAGCTCCTCCCCAGCAGCTGAACCGGTCTCAGACCGATCTGAGAGCTCCTTCCCAGCAGCTGAACCGGTCTCAGACCGATCTGAGAGCTCCTCCCAGCAGCTGAACCGGTCTCAGACCGATCTGAGAGCTCCTCCCAGCAGCTGAACCGGTCTCAGACCGATCTGAGAGCTCCTTCCCAGCAGCTGAACCGGTCTCAGACCGATCTGAGAGCTCCTCCCCAGCAGCTGAACCGGTCTCAGACCGATCTGAGAGCTCCTCCACAGCAGCTGAACGTGTCTCAGACCGATCTGAGAGCTCCTCCCCAGCAGCTGAACGTGTCTCAGACCGATCTGAGAGCTCCTCCCCAGCAGCTGAACGTGTCTCAGACCGATCTGAGAGCTCCTCCCCAGCAGCTGAACGTGTCTCAGACCGATCTGAGAGCTCCTCCCCAGCAGCTGAACCGGTTTGAACACAGCTATAGAGACAGGTAGATTCTGAACACAGCTATAGAGACAGGTAGATTCTGAACACAGCGAAAGATAGGTAGTTTCTGAACACAGCTATAGAGACAGGTAGATTCTGAACACAGCTATAGAGGCAGGTAGATTGTGAACACAGCTATAGAGACAGGTAGATTCTGAACACAGCTATAGAGGCAGGTAGATTTCAAGTGGAGAGGAAGCTTGTATGCCTACAGCTAACATTAGCATCTACTGCAATGATATATGGTGCTCAGAAACACACCCAGGAGCAAACCATTCTTTATCACAGGACTTTGTTTTGAATATTGTATGCCTTTAACAAGCTTTATTGATGTTGCCCTTAGGTTGTAGCTACTTTTGCATTTAGTTAAACATTCTCTTAAATAATTAGAGAATAAAGATGTTCATGTAGGAACACCAACCACAGGAAAGCAGAGCACTTAAAAAGTATTTTGATAACAACTACATTTTTAAATGCATTTTATTTTCAGCCCCCCACAGGTTCAGCTGTAGTTTGACATGCTAAATTATCTTTAAATGCTTACAAACTACATTCATAAAGAAACATGCTCTCTGCAGATATTGTTTTGGGGATTTTCAGTGTACAGATACAAAAAAAAAATGTTTTAATCAATCTCCTCATCCACTGGAGTCTGATAAATACAACAAAATGAATCAGCAGTAGAAGTGGCTGGCGTTGCTGTTACTGCTGCAGCAATATTGCACGCTTCAGTAACTAGTGCGTGCAAATTCCGATCCTGAAAGGGCTGCTTGTTTGGCTCCAACACAGACCATTCACGTCCCACTTCCCAGAACTATGGGTAGTAATAAATGATGCTTTTCTAAATGCGCAGCTGTGACTATAGAAACTGGTGCTCTGTACCGATGCTGCTGGAACCCTCCAAGAACTTACTGCGGTGTTTATTTGTTATAGTTTCCTTACAGTAATGGTTTCGACTGCAGTAAATCTGTATGTGCTCTAGCTTAAAGGATGCTCTAAACCTTATAAATGTAGTATTCATTTTTATTTCTTACACATTTAATATTCAATGTGGTGCATTACATCCCACTTGGCAGTGGTTGCCACCATCTGTTTTCCCTGGATTGCACTGCTTATGAGGTAGCTGTCCATGGTAAACAAACTATCATAAATGTTAATCTTATACACTGCAGTGTTGTGATCTAATGTATTAACAGATTGATATTGGATCTGGCACAATGGCCACCATGAGCATCAGCAACTGCATTCCTATCCACCAGACAGCCACTCATATCAATCGACACGTTTTGTTGGCCATTTGTGGTACAATATGCACAATGTATCTCTTTTTGGTACTCAATAACAGAAAGAATACTTTACCGCTGCTGTTAGTATGTAGGTAGTCAGATCAAGTTTAGCAGAACAGTACACCAGTGGCCAGTAATATATCCAAGTACTTAACTCTGGTGTATCCAAAAATCGATATACCAAACACTGTTACTGTTGTCAGATATACACAGCATAAACACACTTACCCACCCTTTGCTTTTACAAATTATACAGTTATAAGAAACATTAACGTTGTATGAAAAACGAAATACCTGCACTGGTAGTAAAAAAAAAATCGAAAAACAGCCAATTTATAACAATGGGATACGTGTAAAGATGTGATCTAGAAAAAGTCCAAATCTGAGTTTGCGCAATTCAAGCCGCTTGCAGGTTAAGGATTTTTCAGTCAAATGTTATTCAGCAGAGCAGCGGTTAAAAAAACTCTGGTTACGTGCCCTTCAATTGCAGCGAGCGACGTCTTACGTAACTGCGTATACGTCACGGGCTTTTCTGTTGGGTTTCCGTGTTTACACACCCACGAAAGGAGGAGACAAGCATAGCGCCAGATTAACACAAGGCGATAGAAGAGACAGTAATACACCGACTGCATGGTAAAACGAAGAAAAAACAGCTGCCAAAATAGCTTTCTATAACGGAATGTTTTCTCGAAAGAGCCATGGAGACGTCAAGAAATCTACACAGAAAGTTCTGGACCCAAAGAAGGATGTACTGACCCGCTTGAAGCACCTCAGGTCTCTGCTAGGTAAGTGGACAGATCCAGAGACACACACACACAGTCAGTGCAGTGGTGCAGTGCACCCCAGTGTTATTGTCTTTACGAGATGGCATCGGTACTAGTTGTAACCACTTGGCTGGTGTTAGTGGTAGAGAGATCTAAGCAGGTACTGTTAAGTTCACTGATCTTTGCAGATGTCATTGTCCACCGAATACGGAGGCCATGTAGGGGGCAGTCAAATACTGCTGGCTGTAGATGCGCTTCACTTCCTGACAAACTGGCTGCTGACCTGTGCCGAATTGTACTGTAGTGGTCTTTTGCATTAATATTACGATAGTGACAGCCTTGTCATTTGGAGTATTTATTAATTGAAGCATTCACTCTAATGAGTTAGTCATGATAGAAGCAAAGAGACCCGTGCTGTCAAATAAAAGGTAATTCATGTGCTTTGGTAAAGCCGGTTGTCTAACAGTACTTTCTGCTGATATACCACTAGCTCGTTTTGGTTTCTTGCCAGTCTGCCAGTTTATGTGTATACTGTATTTTTAAATGAGCATTAGGTTTGTGGCTCTCCAAAAAAATTATAAAAATAAATAAATAATAATAATAATAATAATAATAATAATAATAATAATAATAATAATATGCATGCTTTTAACTGTGTATTTAATATCTTATATTTTCCATACAATAAAGAACATTAATATGTACAATATAGGCCACTGTACATAACACACTACTTGTACTAATAAGCAGTTTTCATGTTTTCTTCTGAGATTCCCCCCAGCTCACTGAAGGTGGGGCAAACTGTAAATATAAATCATTAATGATTGTCCATCAAGACTTCAAGGCAGGAAAAGGCTGCTTTTTGCTAACAGTAATCTGAAGGCGACCACATTGTCACAGGGAAGCCAGTGGTGGGGATTAGACTCATATTTTGTTTCTGGATCCGAGTATTAATTTAAAATTAAATGAAATGCAGTGCTGATTATGTTGCTGGTCCAGCAGTGTATCTATTAATAGCTGGTCAATACATTTACTGTATTACTGTAACGCCCTGCTTTCTGGGGTGTTTAATAGCATCCTCACTAAAATTCAATTTGTCCAAAACTCTGCAGCCAGAGTTCTGTCTTGGTCCTGCTCAAGAGATCACATCACTCCTGTCTTGGAGGCCTTGCACTGGCTGCCTATCAAGTTCAGAATTGATTTTAAAATTTTAATGCTGACATGTAAGGCTCTTCATGGGCTAGCTCCGACTTATCTGTCAGATCTTTTATCTTTTTACACTCCCACTCGCAACCTCCGCTCTGCTGATCTCAGACTGCTGTGTGTCCCGCCTGCTCGCCTGCGCTCTATGGGCGACAGGGCCTTCTGTTATGCCCCCAAATTATGGAACTATTCCACTAGAGATCAGGGACTCAGCTTCTCTGAGTGTTTTTAAAGCTAATTTAAAGACTCACTTTTTTAGAAAGGCGTTTTTATGATTGTTTTATTTCCTTGTGCTTTTTTATGTATAAGCTTTTTATTTTATTTCTGTACTATTAATTGTGAAGCACCCTGAGAATTGCTTTTAAGGGCGCTATACAAAATAAAGTTTATTATTATTATTATTATTACATGAGCAAGGCCTCCCTGCAGGTGATGCACAGTGTAATTGTGAAAAAAGAAAAAAAACTAAGAAATGTCATTGATACTGTATTATGACATTGAAAAATCGTTTGGTAGCTTAGAAACACTGACCCTTAGCCTGCACTAGCACACTGCAGTGCAATTCAATGATCCATGGATGTTGTAAAACACTTGAAGCTACTGCAGGAGATTTAAACTTCGTGGCACTTTTGTTTAACACAAGTATCCTTAAATTATGGTAGACTGTATAAAGTATAAAGTATACATGAAATAACCAAGAAAGTAGGTTAAAAGAGGTTAGGTTATTTTTATTTTTTTCTTATGATGGGTCACTGCAAATCTGTGTTTGTTTTTGTTCAGATTAGCTCGGGCAGGTTGTTCCATTAAAGAGGAGCAGTACAGTGGTGGATGTATAAAACCAGTGCAAAATGATCCAGCTTGAAAACACAGATGTAAAGAGAAAGATTGTAATTCAATCCAGACAGATGCAGCATCGCTATAGTATTGTACTATAGTTAACGATAACCTGTAATGAAGATACATTAGGATGAACTGCAGTGTGTGCTGAGACAGGGTCCTTGTGTAAGCTTGACCCTGCAGCACGAGTGCTGTAGTAAACACAGCTGGTATGACAGGAGATGTAGTGTGTGGCAGGGTTTCCTTTCCAGCGTGCACAATGATTCGTTACCTCACTTGCACTGCAGAGCATTTCTGTGCCAATGACTATTTTCACTTGCCTGTTTTTGTGATGTGGAGACGATGATGAGTTTAGACTCTGCACAAAGCAAGAGGGTTGAGTCAATGTGATTTGAGTTAGACTAAGTGAAAGCTTTCCTGTTTTATTTGGTTATATCAGCAGCCATTAATGTCATGGTTGGCTAAGCAGGTCTGCTATTAAGAAATGAAAAACTGGAGGACACCTGACTTCCATTAAAAGTATAAACAAAGCAGCTAGACCTGTAAACGTTCTTAGCAAATGAAGGAAAATCGCAAAGCACTGTACAGTACATAGCAGAAAAAAGAACAAACCATAATATATTTGTATAGCATGTCACACATATAACTGCCACAATCAGACCATTTAAATAACAGTATACATATAATACAAAAGCAGCAATTTTAAGGTTACATTAAAACCCACTAAGATAAGAAAGTCATTTTATAAAAGTGCGTTTTTAGTCTTGACTTAAACTGTAACGGTCCCAGCTTCCTTGACAAACGAAGGCAGAGCATTCCATAATTTAGGAGCTCTACAAGAAAAAGCCCTTCCTCCCGTGTTGCTTTAGTTGACCCTAGGAATAACCAGCAGCCCTGCATCCTGTGATCTCAGAGTGCGGTTTGGAAGATACGGGGTCAGTAACTGCTGCAAATAACTAGGTGCTAATCCATTCAGGGCACTATTTTAAAATCAAAAGATTAACCAGAAGGCTAACATGAAGCTTGTTTGAGGATAACATACGTACTGCAAAAGGGCAATAAAAAATGACAACAGTTTTAGCACAACTTAACGAGCCCTATTTGTCAAGGTTATTTTTTTTTGTTTTTCAGGATTAAAAGCTTGCATGCCCTCCTGATGTTAGGAGGTGCTTTCTTGATTTACTTTCTAAGTTACTAATGTTTGTTTTCATATAGGCCTAGACAGTCTAGGCTTCTCTACACAGCTACACAAAAGCCGACTCTGAATAACAAAAATGCATACCCTAGCACTTGTTTTGGGAAATTTGTTAAAATAATAAAGGTGCTATAAAATGCACTTAAAAAAAGGTCTATATTTATTAATATATTAGGGGTGGGCATCACTATTGATATTTTGATATCCGGCGCCTCCTTAAGACTCACCTCTTCAGACAGCACCTGTAGAACTCCTCTGTTTTTCCCCTTGGACACTTATCACCCTTCCTTAATTGCGCTTTATTTGCTCTTATCCGCCCCCTATTTTACTGCATTTAATCCTGTACTTCAGAGTACTGTAATCTGCCAAGTGTTTAATCTGTAGTATTTTGTAGTTAATCATATCTTGATGTAACTATCACTGTCACTGTTATCTGTTGTAGTATTGAATGGATAAGGGCGTCTGCTAAGAAATAAATAATAATAATAATAATAATAATAATAATAATAATAATAATAATAATAATAATAATGATATCAATAATGATATCAATAATTTCCATATTGTGGTATCGTGAGATTAAAAATTCATGTACGCTTTCAGAGAGCTAATACTGCTAAAAATACAAACGCAGTATAATCAAGTTTAATTTATATTAAGATACAACAAACCATATACATTGTCAGTCTCATGTTGAAACACCACTCACTAAAGTATTATTTAACCATTTTATTCCATTGATTGGCGTTTAGATACCAAACACTATTTGCATGCTGCGTTAAGCACTATCATATTCTGAGATATGCGCATGTGTCAGCAGTTCATTGCATTTTGTCAGTGTTATTACTTACGGTAATATTAATGTATTTTTAAAATGTGAGCTTTCGGTATTATAAATCAGATGTACTTTTTAAAACATCAAAACATATCTCAAAATTCAGCATGACACCGTACTTTATACTTTTAGAGGTGTTGTGAGTCAGCATTTACACGCAGCAGTGGAAGATTCAATTCCTTCTGGATTGGCTAGAAAGTCTGGACTCTTGACCGGAGGGTCGTGGGTTCATTCCCAAGTGGGGGACACTGCTGCTGTACCCTTGAGCAAGGTACTTTACCTAGATTTCTCTAGTAAAAACCCAGCTGTATAAATGGGTAATTGTATGTAAAAATAATGTGATATCTTGTAACAATTGTAAGTCGCCCTGAATAAGGGCGTCGGCTAAGAAATAAATAATAATAATAGTAATAATAACAAGACCTTGTTGGATAATGTGAAGCAAAGCACCACTAACTTAAAGTAATGTATTGCTTTTCATATGTAAATATCAGTTAACATCTATATATGTTTGATATTGCAATTGTGTTATTATATTTCTTTGTTTTGGAAGACTTCGATATTATCTCTTGCTATCGATAAACATGCACAATATCGATATACAATTTTCATATTGTTGCCCACCACTAATACAGTAGTTCAGGTTTGACCATGGATTCAGTGTAAAACAAAAATAAGTTTTGAGTCGTTTGACGGATTTGCCTGAAAAATAGTATGCACTGTCCCCTGGGGTAGCTCTCTTGATGTGGAAGTAGCGTTCAGTCGCTTGTGCAGTTTGAGATACAGATAGTGAAGAAATGCAACACATTATATTTTCCAAGACAGTTTGGAATTTTAAACTGAATGAACATGCTCGGGTGACTGAGTATACCTGTGTTTGTTTCGTGTAAAAAATATTAATCCTTTCAAAAGTTATTCACATTTTCATCACCTAATGTTTTCTTTTTTTTAACTGTTTATTGGGTTTTGAAAAGAGAAAAATTAAGCAATCAGTAATACAAGATACAGATACAGTTAAAGATATAGGACAGCAGTGTGGAGTCGTGGTTAGGGCTCAGCCGACTGCTTTTTTTCACACTGCGGACTCACCATGCAGCCACCCAAGAGCTACAGCGTCAGAGGACAACGCAGCTCTCGGGCAGCTTACAGGCAAGCCCGCAGGAGCCCGGCCAGACTACAGGGGTCGCTGGTGCGCGGTGAGCCGAGGACACCCTGGCCGACCTAACCCTCCCTCCCCTCCAATTGGCCAAGCGCCGCCCCCTGGAAGCTCCCGTCCTCGGTCGGCAAAGGAATAGCCTGGACTCGAACTCGTGACGTCCAGACTATAGAGCGCATCCTGCACTCCATGTGGAGCGCCTTTACTGGATGTGCCACTCGGGAGCCCCTTGATCGTCTTTTAAGCTTTTTACAGTCGCTTCCAGACTGTAAATTCGTGTAGGTTTGGTTGGTACATACTGCAGCCTTATTGTTAAGAAAACGATTTCCCATAACCAGTCATTGGCAAATGTGCATAATAACTGCCAACTTACAGTATGAGGTACAGCACAGTATTTACTGGTGAGATTTCTCAATAGATCACACCGCTACTTCTTTCACAGCATGCCTAAGGATCCTTTTGAGTTTAACAGCATAATGTTCTTGGTTGTTAAATTGTAATTGAGACCGTGCAGTACATGTACTGTAAAATGTGGTATGACAGATTGATCTGTGAGTGGTAGCTGATGTCTGGTGCAGTGAGATAGAAAAGGTGACTGCTTATTGTAATTCTTGAGACGAATGACCTAGGCTACTGCTGTGTGTACCATTCATTCATCATTAACCTACGCTTGCATTTTCAAAAGCCAGGATTTAGATTTGAAGCAACAGTACATAGTACGGCAGCTGAACTCCTGCTTTTTGATTAAATGTGAAAGATGTAAGGTACTGTACTGAATAGTTTTTTCCAGTATAATATATATATATCTTTCAGAGCTTCTGTAAACATCAACTTTAATTCTTGTATTACATTGATAGTGCATGATACAGTAATGATAAAATGACCTGTGTAAAATAGCAACACAGTCTTCCATATTTCTCCTCAAGTTTTGATGAATAAATGCAGACCTAAGGGCAGGGCATTTGTTTGTATTTTGAACGACAAAGAACACACCCAGCACTCAGTGGGAGAAATATTGATTTCTGTCACTTGATAGATCTTATTATGGAATAAAGTCATACAGATGACCTGAAGTCGACACAAACCAATGATTTATAGTAAATTTTGTTCATTAGTCCTCTTTAGTATTTTCTTGTTTTCTGTTGCTCTGTCATTTGTTATCTGCATGTTTACACACACTAAATATGAGTCTACAGAATATTGGAATTTTAGATTGGGAGGAAGTTTCACATTAAAGAAGTGTTTTGACCTTGTACAATCACTTGTTGAAATGCAGGGATCAGATACCATGTTGTTGACAGTACGTGCTGTAGAAGATTGGAGAGGTAGGAGATCTGTAGAGTAGTTCAAGCACAGAGTCCATCACAGGGTTTGAATTTGATGCATCTTCCACTTCTTAATGATGGACTTCACTGTGCCGAGAGGGATAACCAGCGCCTTTGAAATGTTCTTTTACCCTTCTCCTGCTCTGTGCTTCTCTACCACTTTATCCTTGACTTGTTTCGAAAGCTCTTTGGTCTTCATGGTTGCTTTGTTGGATCACTATGTGATTTGCATCTTTAAAGTCTTTATATACCTGAGGGAAATTATCTACAAGTTAAACCACTTTGAGTACACACAGGCTGAAACCATTTTACTAATTTTGTGACCTTTCAAACAAATCATTTGCACCTGAGCTGATTTAGGGCTGCAGTAGCAAAGGGGTTGAATACTGATGCAACTGAGATTAATCTGTTTTTCTCTGTAAATCTTATTTATATTCTATATGGGTAGTTGACGTGGCGTGTTGTTTTTGCTTTCCATGGAGCAAAAAACAATTTTATTTTGATTAAAACTGTGTCACATAGTAAAAGGCTTTGTATTTAATCTAAGCTATATGAAAAGTTGCAAAATGCACAACAATTTTGGGGGGAATTTTGAACTAACATGATCGATGTCCACTGGTGTGACTGTTATGAAGGGCCGCAAAATTGAAAAACATTGATAATTTTAAGAATAATTAGTAAAAGTCCACTCTCAAATTCCTGGCATGTCAACACAGAAGTGTGTTTATAAGAATGATATTCTTCAAGTCTATACATGACATTTTTAAATAGTTATGATAGGTTGTGTGTTGTCCGCAAAGAGGACGTCCCATGGTGTGACACCATAATGTGATTTTAAAACGTGTATTTACTTGGACACCATTGCAGTGAAGAGGGTCCTTCCTCAGTCAGGAAGTATTAGACGACATCGCTGGAGCACATGGTCTGGCCAGAGGGTGATTTATTTATTTTTATCATAAATGTATCAAAATATTGCACTTTTCTAGCACTGCCCTTTGTGCCCATCTGTTGCATCCTTTGGTGTGACACCTTTTAAATGAGAATGCAAAAAATGTATACCTTTTTAATCATTAGACTATGAAAACCAATGAGAAAAGAGGGGGGGGGGTGAATACTTCTGCAAACCACTGTATATGGCAGTGACCAAACATGATTATTTTTGAAAAATAATTGGCCAATGAAGAAATTAAAGGTTTGCCTCTGGATAACACGAGCTGGAGCGGTGAGGGGCGGACGGTGTTCAGTTTTCGAAATTAAAATTATTAGTGTTAGCGTATATTTTGTATGTTTCAAACATATTCTGCCATAGCACTTCTCTTACACTGTCTTGTACACAAGGTATTCAGTACATATTTTACTGAAGCAGTACAGTCACTAGAGGTACGAGCCCACTGCTTTGGATCCTATACCCTGCTCCATACACGGCAGCGGCGCCATGTAGAGTTGCTATGTAAAGATTTTGTAGCGGATTTTAATAACAACTTATTATATCAGTTAATATTATTATTATTATTAATTTCTTAGCAGACGCCCTTATCCAGGGCGACTTACAATTGTTACAAGATATCACATTATACATTATTTCACATTATACAGATATCACATTATTTTACATACAATTACCCATTTATACAGTTGGGTTTTTACTGGAGCAATCTAGGTAAAGTACCTTGCTCAAGGGTACAACAGCAGTGTCCCCCACTGGGGATTGAACCTACAACCCTCTGGTCAAGAGTCCAGAGCCCTAACCACTACTCCACACTGCTGCCCACCTTAATATGAGTAAGTGACATGCCCTTGGTACAGTAGCTCTCCAGAAAATGTACTTTCTTTTTACCCAAGGGACATATCATTATTACACACGTGTGTAATAATGATATGTCCCAATGTAGTATACAATTAGACACAATGTATTAATGTATAAAATATCTTAATGTATGTGTGTCACAAAGGCGGAGGAAACCAACTTTGAGATTCCCTTGGAAGTGAAGCAAATAAGAAGCAACACGGCTCAGGAGTCAGTTGTAGACTTTTGTTATAAATAGATGGCAGATTTGGGTCACAGTAACAGAGTAACACAAAGAAATCCTTTTGAAATTCCTAAAGCACGTTATCTAGAAAACTCAACATTTTGCTGTTCCATTCAAACGTTTTGTTGAAGCTGTTTGCAAGTCGAACCTACTCTTTCTGTAACTTATTCTGAAACAAATTGTTTTCAGCCTACTTACAGTAGGCATGTGAAGTGAAACAATATTGTTTTTATATGTTACATTAGTTATCTCTTAATGAGATGTTAAATCCAAGATTAAAACAGTGAAAGTTAATGCAAAAAGAATGACTGACTTTCTGCAAGCATCACGGAACAAACAAGAGGCACCAATACAGCATTGTCCTTGTTCTGAAGGTGTCTTTACTGTACACCGTAGTCTTCAGTTCCAAATAGATTAAAGGGAAAACAAAAGAAATGTATGTAGGAAATTATACATGTATTGTTACATGTATAATGTTTCAGATATTTTTTTCTTTCTCAGCTTAAAAAACAAAGTTTATTCTGCTGAACTGTACTGTACAGTTTCAGCAATCTGCATCCAGTCTGTACTAGAGAATACTGTAGATCACATACAACAAGCATATCAGTTAAAGGTCATTTCTTTGTTCTAGTTTATGCTACTGTATAAAACCACAAAGCAAAAACAAAACTGCATAAACTACTGTATTATAGATATTGATACATTTTAGGAATGGGAACAGCTTGTCCTTATTTTTGCTGGAATGCTCGAGGAAGTGTCTTAGAATGCCCCTCTGACATGGCTTTCCTCATCTCTCCTTAAGCTGTCTGTACGTGCTGCTGTTTTGCATTTGGTTGAACTCTGACCTGCGGATATGTTGAGACAGCACCCCCTCCAGGAAGCAGCAATGTGTCGTGAACTCTTTCCTTCATGATACTGTTGATGAAGAGTCAGCATGTTTTCCTGAACAGCAGGAAAGACTGAAACACAATGCAATGTGTTGAAAACGATACATGTGAGCTGGTCAGATAAGACGAATGCTGGATTAACACTGGAGCTCCCTGTGTGTTATCAACAGAATTCGTTGCTGAAGCAGTACACTGGCTTAGTTTATGTCAGACCGGAAAGTGAACTTTCTGTTGGAATGTTTGATTTCCACTTACTCATGGATTCCTTCTTTTAATTTGTAATGCAATATCAGGATACTTTACAGCTTTCCTCTTTTTGATATGAAAATTGTTAATTTTTTTTACCCATGTTTAAACATAACACTATCAAGTGTGTTAACCTATTTATAAATCTATAATACTTTGTGCTGGGTCAAATATTAAAATAAATATTTTTTGACATGTATTTGGATACAAAATTCAGATGTTCGTATTCGCTAGAAATTACAAAAATACCTTGCACTTATTTACCACCTCACCAAAAGTTGTGCTACAGTTTCAAACATGGCAAATGAAAAAGAGCTCTGTGTGTTCTGCAAGATTGATACATTAAAAAAAAAAACACAAGATCAACACAGCACCTCTTGAGACTATATTTAAAAGTTTTAGACAGCAAAAAGTAAACAAACCAGACTATGAGTGTGCAAGCATAGTGCTCTCAATGGAAAGCAATCTGTGTCAAAAAAGCATTGTGCTGCTTTAGCACGAATGAGAATCTCATGACAGAAAAAAGGCAAACACGTAATTCTGAAATGATTCGCTTAAACAGTGCCCAACTCGCTGTAAATGTTGTGTAGTGATTTTTATACAGATTGTATATATTATATATTTTTGTGTTGCGCCTTGCGTTATGTGGAATGTAATAAACGAGAACCAAAATGGTGAGTCTTTTTCCCTTCATTTTACAATGCCATTTCCATGTTAGTTTTATTTGAAGTGTTTAAAGTTTTTTAAACAGTTTTTGTTTGGTTTCGTTCAGTTACAATAAGACACAAGTAAACCTCATGTTATCACTTTATGAAAACGTGTCGATGGTCACTGTTTACTGTGAAGAAACGGCAATGGCAAGGAATGAAAAAAAAAAAAAATGCATCAGAGGTCGCGCTAGCCTTTAAAAATGTGCATTTATAAAAAGCATGCCATCTCAAAATCTGCGTGTAATACTGAAAAACAGTAGTATTTACAACACTTTTGGTGGAAGTAGTATTCATTATTGCACAATACCACTAAATATAGTTTGTTGTTTTAGTTTAAGTTTTTCCAAAGATAAAGTTATTGATAGTTTTACCAAACCTACAGATGTAGACCTAAATATCATTGCAAGCGATCAGTTTTCAAGAAGCATGTAATTGGGCTGTCAGCTTGTTTGCACAGTGGTTTCAAGCCAGGAACAAAATGCAAAAGCTGAGTTTAAATCTAATGTCCATGTAATTGATGGTTTACAAAGTGATGATGAAATTGTTTTTGTTATTGAAAAAAATAAGAAATATATTTCTTGCTGTTTAAATGAGGAATGAAAAACTACATCTCCCAGAATGCCATAGCTATCCAAGAACACTGATTGACTAGAAATCAGTTAAACTAATACATCTGTTCGTAATTTAACAAGCCAGGCAGGTATTTAAGGACAGGTTTGAAAGACAATAGCTGTCTGTTGGAAGGTAATGAATTGTCTATAGACCTTAATATGGTCTGCATTAAAACAAAGAACCGTATTCCTTCGAATTTAATATGCCCTCGAATTTAATAAGCAGCCCAAATTTCCCACCCTCAATTTGAGGAAAAAATAAAACCTCAAATAAATATGCATTTAGGCATTTCCGATCTGTATAAGCTGGTACTGTTTGCTAGAAACGCTGAAATTGTAAAATCCTCTCTATGAATTCCTCAGGAAGCTAATTTTTTTAAAATGGCTGCCTGTATGTCCTGGATGAGATCAGGCAGTAACAGTAAGTCTTTGTTTGTTTTTTCTCGGCAGTCAGTCACGTTGCTGCTTCTGTACTCGGCCAGTGACATTTTTGTTGCTTTAATACACGCATCGCTATACTGTACTCGAGTTTAAAATGCAGGCTATTTCTGAGAAGCAAAAATGGTTCAAAAAGTGCGTCTTAATTTGAAGGAATACAGTAATTAAACCTGTGACGTGTGTATTTAAAGCAGTAAACCGGATTATCGTCTGAAGGTACAGTCAGGATCCTGTTGAGTTTAATTAGCGCTCCAAAACATGAGCTAGGGTTTATTTTTGTTTTCTATTGTTTGTTAATAGAAGTTGTGTTTCCACTGGAACAGGGGCACCACAGAAAAATAAACACACAGACACCTGTTTAAACCCGTCCTTTGTTGTCGAGCTTGCTTTATCCACCAAAGACAGTGTGAACCCAGAACTGTGTTCAAAGTTGCTGAAAAAAGTTTTACATTAATGTATAAATGTATTACCCTATGTGGCAGGGTACACCCCACCCCTGTGTGTATTTTGTATTGTCTTGTGGCAAAGTGGTAAGTGGTACGTGCAGGTGCAGGGTTGATGCAGTGCGGTAATGAAACACAGAGAGTTATAATCCAGTTTGGAACAGTTGTATCCAGGTCTGGTGACCAAATAATAATCCCCGGCAATACACAACAATGTGTAGAGCATGGAGTAAATAACAACAGGGTTACAGTCCCAAACAATAAACACAAATATCCATCCCACAATACACTAACACGGTCACCAGTCCTGGGTGCGTGCAGTAGTGCTCGTGGTGGGTGATAACAATTAGTGACTGTGGTGTAGTGTTGCTCCGGGTAGTGCTGGCCCAAGGCGACAGCTCCAGAGACGTGTTAGCCGTTTAGTGAATTCACAAAAACAAAAGACAATTACTAACAACGACAAAGCAAACAAAACACTCACAAACTCTTTTCTCAATACAATTGTGTTTGGGAACTCTCCCGGTCCTTCCAGTTCCGTGCTTCTCTGAACCAAGTGAAGGAAAAGATTTACGATCCCCTGTCCCCTTTATGCTGTCACGCATGACCCCTTGGTAAACGTGTGCAGCTGTCTCTACTGTCTGCAGCTGCTACATCGTTTACCTTCTGGGTCAATACGTTCCTGCAATGGAGTCTCACCGCCTTCCAGACTGACCGACTTCCCGGCCCAGGAAAGAACTGTCAGGCCAGCCCCTCCAAAAATACTGCAAGCTACAATGTCTTTCGATGTTTGACAATTATTTTCTAAAGTAAGATGGCAAGAAAGAAAAGTAAAGAAAGTAGTGTTTGGGATACTCCGGTAACACAACTAATCTGTGTGACCATTTAATGAGATGCAGAGGTCGCGCTAGCCTTTAAAAATGTGCATTTGTAAAAAGCATACCATCTCAAAATCTGCGTTTTCAACCAGAACGTCTGTGTTTTTACATATTGCATCAACATAGTTATATTATTTTTCCAGTGTAACTATTTCATATTAACAAAGTTAACATGCAAAACAGTACACAGTGTAATTAACAGTACCGGTAGTAGAAATAGACTTCTTTTGAAAAACCCCCGTTCACGACGTTAAAATCAGTGTTGTGGAACATGTACCAGTGTCTCTGCGGGGAGCTGTCAACACCGTAACTATTTGCAGTTTTGCTCCCAAGTCAAAAAAAATACTTGTGCTCTTTCCAAATCAAAGTCTTAATAATTCTCAGGAACTTCCATTGAAATTGTCATGTTAGATGATCCTCACGTTAACGACAGCGTTTGCTGGTCTGCACTCTGTTCTGACAGCTAAAACCCTGTTCTGCTGGTACACTACATGGGACCTCCACAGATTTGTTTTATTTTGTTTTTTTAAAAGAGGATGCAGGGAGCAGTGGAACCATTTTTACACGTTGCTTTGCATAAAACTACTTTGTAATATAAACAAAATTATTGGATAAGGATGAAAAAGGGAAATGTTGTCTTACATCTGTGTTTTAGAAACGCACTGCTGTTATTGTTTTGCGTTTTATTAAAGTCCTGTGTAGATTTTCTCTTGATTGGTTGTTACTCTGACTGGTTATGGATTTAAACAACTTTTTATTTTTATTTTGCTTTGATCCCCAACTGGTACAAATCAACACGAATAAGGTAAAAAAAAAAAAAAAAAAACAGTAATTTAATGAATTTAATTACTAAACTGATGTAATCAATTTAATATGCATAATAGTTTTTAAAGCGTTACTTGCAATGTTACACAGTAATCCACATCTCCACATGTATTACTGTGGGTTTTTTTACCCTGTCATAATGTCCATGAATCAATGCATCGATAGTGAAAAATTAGGCATCATCCCAGCCTTAGCATTTATCAATCAAAAGATCAAAGGGTGATGTCACAGAAATGTTTTAAGCACTGTTATTAAGTTACACTTGATGTTCTGTGCTTACAGAACGTGCACAGAAAATGTGCAGGCCAATGTATACAGTACATAGCGATCAATGCATGAGCGTTCTACTCAAACTACGTTTAACTGTCAACTGTTAACTGCTTTTCATTGCATTAGACCTGAATGTGATCGTAAGGCAATTTACTGTTACACTAGATTATTTATGTATTTGTTTTTAGTTAGTTATGTTTGTAATTAAATAATGTGATATGTAATACCATACAAAAAACAACACACTTTTTCAGTGGACTTTCATTTTCTTATTGCAGATATCCTGGATGGGGGAGAACTAAAGACGTTCTTTGAAACAAACTGCTCTCAAATTTATTTTATCTTCTTTGAGAATTTCATTACACTGGAATATAGCTTAAAGCAAAAAGGTAAGTACTTTACGAGTAATTAATATGCCTTGAAATACTGTACAACTCCCTGAATAGTCACACTTGTATAATGAGGGGAGAGGGAGGGTGAGAAAGGAAACACACTATTCTTGTTCTGTGTTGCTCACAAAGATTTGAGTGATTCAGTACTCTAAAATCGTATTCAATAAATGTTCAGTCCAGACAATAGTGCTTTCTCAATGTTGCTGCATAACACCAAGATGATTTTCATTATAGTCAATGATTCTAGCTTTTCTAAAGTCTTAAAAAAGTGGCCTTTATTTCTTTCGTGGTATGGTACTGCACATAATTATCAAAAGGAGATGCAGTACCAAAGCTTCTTAACCTCCATTTATTTATTTATATATATATATATATACACACACACACACACACACACACACACACACACACACACATACACACACACACACATTTTTTTAATAGATAAAGATCATCATTACTTCTAGTTTGTGTACCAGTATCCAGAATTAATTGGTATTCCTGTTCCTAAGGTGAATTTTGTTGTCTTGCTTGAATGTACAACTGGCAGTTACACAACCTAGACTGTTAGGCAAAGGACAGTTGTTTTCTGAAGCCACATGCTGAAGCAATGCTGTAAAACACCTTCTTTGAAGCACTCTCTTTTTCTATTGAAGCTGTAGAGTTATTCTTAGGAAATTGATCAGTTGCCCGGTCTGTGCTGTTTTAATCAATTTAAAATCCTGGACAATGGGTGCAAATAGCAGGTCTTGTTGGCTTGTTGGCTGTTTAAAGAAAAATAATTGATTGCTTAAACATTTCAGACCAAGTTACTGGCATCAGCTATTCTTTGTGTGTGATAACCTTATTCAAAAAGCTCTTGTTTTGACTTTATCTTGAGTAGAATATTATTATTATTATTATTATTATTATTATTATTATTATTATTATTATTATTATTATTATTAAGTTCTCCAAATATATTTCAGATACCTAGCTGTTTCTGAGTAAGAACTTAATGAGAGCATACTGTATTAATTGGCAAAACAACATGTTTTTGTTCAGTTTCTGTAAACTTAATTTTCCACAGATCATGATGTGCAGCCCCAAAACTCAAATAATGTTTTTACTGAATGTTACAGTTCCAGTGCTGTAGCACACCTTTGCCTTTTATTTTCCAGTTTTTTTACCATTATGCTTGGTTAATTGTCGAGATAATCAAAGGTTATCTCATCAGTGCACAGTTGTTGGTTATATAGACGGCAATACAAGTTACTCTTAAAACAGTATTTTTGTTTGCGGTGGGAAACATGAAAATCTCTTAAGAGTAAGCCAAAAACATGTATTTTTCTAATACAAGATTGATCATTGAAATACAGTACTAAATGTTAATATTTCAGTATCAAACAGTTTACACTAAACTGTCCCACAAGAAGCAAGTATTGAGTTTTAAGTCACTGAACAAAATGGTTCTCTTGCATGACTTATCATGTCTAAATTCCCTTTGTACTAAAAATGTTCTTTATGACCTTCGTGAGTGGTGGCTTTCATTAATGTTCCTACCCACTACTGCTTGTATAAAGACTCAGACTCATTAGTATTTCTGTGAGGTTTTTTATTTTTTCTGTAACCTGTATGAACGAGTCACCTTACTTTTTCAATATCACCCATATCTCAAATCATAAAATCTGTACCTTCTGTACCACAAGAAAGAGAACATTTTCAGCAAGTGTTTCAACAACACATCTTCATTAGTGGTGAGGCTGCCAGGTGTTGCTGTGTGTAGTCGTACATGTTCCATGAGTAGAGAGGCAGAAACATGTGTCATTTGCTGTGTTATCAGTTATTGCTCTTTTAGTCCCTGTTCTTGATTTGATTTCTGGGAATGAAGTATAGAGCTCTTTCCATGCTGTCTGAAACTGTGTTTAGCCTTACTGTAGGTATAGTCTAGGTAATGAGCACATTTTAACCACACAGACCCGTTATTTTATGAAGCTGTCAAGGGTTAAAGAGGATTAAAAGCTTCTTGCAACGTTACTCAAGGAATTTGAAAAATATATTAGTTGCAAATACTGACAGTCAAAGCCAGTGCTTGACTTTAAAAAAAGGTTTTAAAGTTTGTGCAATGCATATATTATCAGAAGTATTTACAGATTAAAAGATATATCAGAACAATATGCTTTTATAAAATCAGCAACATTTGATGTGTTTGTTTTTGTTCACTCCACTTATCTAGTGGTATTTTTCAAAATGAGACAGCCAGGGAAGTAATGACTTGCATGCAATTATGATAACTAATGGAATATTATACGTTAGAAGGTTTGGTGCTTTAACATTTTAAAAAACAAACAAACAAACAAACAAAAACATACCTAGAAAAACAGAACTAATGGGTGACATGTACAGCTAAGGCCAAACGTTTTGCATCACCTGGAATTTTAGGATTGAGATATATATAAAAAAATATATATATAATATATATAAACTACAAAATGATATCACAAAAGTCTACCGGAAGCCATAATTGTAGTACAGTATTTCATGTTAGGTTTCGAAATGTCACATTTTTCAATTTTTGTTAAGTATATGGAAAACTACAAAGTGTATTGACGTTACATTATTCAGCAGGTTTAATTCCACTTTATGAAGCACAGTTAGTTAATTCTATAGGGTGATGCAAACTGTTGGCCAGAGCTGTATAGCCATCTACTGCAGTAATAGTAGCAGGAGTGTTTGGGTTGTTGGTGTGGCAAATCTGTCACAGCTAAAACTAAAACTGTGGATTGCAAAACAGGTGTAAAACACAGTGGAGGGCTACAGTATGGAAAAAAAATGTGTTCTTTGCATAGAGTAGACCCTGCTGACAATGTCTTGTTTACATTTGTTTTTCAGGGAATAAATCCCAAAGGGAGGAGCTGGACTCCATTCTCTTTCTTTTTGAAGTAAGTTGAACGGCAAGCTGAAGTTCACATGCATTCCTTCTGGTTTTATATTCATAATCTATTGCTTAAATACAGATACAAATACTACACACATGCGAGTCATATTTAAAGCAAAGGCAGCGATTGTATACCTCTCTGACTGAAGTGTGCCTTTGCTTTTGTACTTGCCCACTGTGCTTTCTAAAAGCTGAAATATTAAATATATTTTTGTGTTGTCATGTATGCTTACAGGTTTTATGAATGCATTAAAAAGCAGACTCCATGTAAGACAGTACATTTGCTTTAGATATAAACTAATAATAATAATAATAATACAACCCTTTCTAACCGCGCTGCACAAAGACATTAAGAACTTTTAATCTACAGTAACACAGAATAAAGCTGCAAAACATGTTTCCACAAAATCTTTTTGGTGACACAAAGGTAGTCATAATTAGGAAGATAAAATAAGTTGTTAAAGTTAGTACAGAGTACTAGATTAGAACTGCAGATTCACTCGTAGACTAAGTGAAATCTCATTGCTTAACATCTACAAGACTAAGTGAAATCTCATTGCTTAACATCTACAAGACTAAGTGAAATCTCATGTATTGACATCTGCAAGACTAAGTGAAATCTCATTGCTTAACATCTACAAGACTAAGTGAAATCTCATACATTGACATCTACAAGACTAAGTGAAATCTCATGCGTTGACATCTACAAGACTAAGTGAAATCTCATGCATTGACATCCTACAAGACTAAGTGAAATCTCATTGCTTAACATCTACAAGACTAAGTGAAATCTCATACATTGACATCTACAAGACTAAGTGAAATCTCATTGCTTAACATCTACAAGACTAAGTGAAATCTCATTGCTTAACATCTACAAGACAAAGTGAAATCTCATTGCTTAACATCTACAAGACTAAGTGAAATGTCATTGCTCAGCATCTTCAAGACTAAGTGAAATCTCTTACATTGACATCTACAAGACTAAGTGAAATCTCATACATTGACATCTACAAGACAAAGTGAAATCTCATTGCTTAACATCTACAAGACTAAGTGAAATCTCATTGCTTAACATCTACAAGACTAAGTGAAATCTCATGTATTGACATCTGCAAGACTAAGTGAAATCTCATTGCTTAACATCTACAAGACTAAGTGAAATCTCATACATTGACATCTACAAGACTAAGTGAAATCTCATGCGTTGACATCTACAAGACTAAGTGAAATCTCATGCATTGACATCCTACAAGACTAAGTGAAATCTCATGCGTTGACATCTACAAGACTAAGTGAAATCTCATACATTGACATCTACAAGACTAAGTGAAATCTCATTGCTTAACATCTACAAGACTAAGTGAAATCTCATACATTGACATCTACAAGACTAAGTGAAATCTCATGCGTTGACATCTACAAGACTAAGTGAAATCTCATACATTCACATCTACAACTAAGTGAAATCTCATTGCTTAACATCTACAAGACTAAGTGAAATCTCATTGCTTAACATCTACAAGACTAAGTGAAATCTCATGCATTGACATCTACAAGACTAAGTGAAATCTCATTGCTTAACATCTACAAGACTAAGTGAAATCTCATTGCTTAACATCTACAAGACTAAGTGCAATCTCATTCATTAACATCTACAGGACTAAGTGAAATCTGATTGCTTAACATCTACAAGACTAAGTGAAATCTCATGCGTTGACATCTACAAGACTAAGTGAAATCTCATGCATTGACATCTACAAGACTAAGTGAAATCTCATTGCTTAACATCTACAAGACTAAGTGAAATCTCATACATTGACATCTACAAGACTAAGTGAAATCTCATTGCTTAACATCTACAAGACTAAGTGAAATCTCATGCATTAACATCTACAAGACTAAGTGAAATCTCTTACATTGACATCTACAAGACTAAGTGCAATCTCATTCATTAACATCTACAGGACTAAGTGAAATCTGATTGCTTAACATCTACAAGACTAAGTGAAATCTCATGCGTTGACATCTACAAGACTAAATGAAATCTCATGCATTGACATCTACAAGACTAAGTGAAATCTCATGCATTGACGTCTACAAGAGTAAGTGAAATCTCATTCATTAACATCTACAAGACTAAGTGAAATCTCATTCATTGACATCTACAAGACTAAGTGAAATATCATTGCTCAACATCTACAAGACTAAGTGAAATTTCATTTCTTATCCTCTTTGTTTGACTCAAATGATTACAAGGATAATAAGTCACTGGGGGGTCAAGTGCTTCTTATCACAGAAGCCATGTTCTGCTGCTAGACTGTAGTGCCCAACCGTCATTGTGTTGGTTGTTATTCTGTTTATGGTATTGTTTTTTATATTATTGAAGTGAAGAGCACTGCAATCACACATTTTTGTGCAGCACTTTATTACTCCTGATATGTGCTTTACTCATGGTGACTTGTTAATATGACAACATATTGTAATTAGCCTATACTATGTACTGTAGCTACATTTTTTATTCAATGGAATGTAGTGAATTATTTGAAACTAAGATTGCGCTGGTTTACAAACATGACAGTGAATTATTTACAATGCATTAGTAAGACCTCACCTAGAATATTGTGTTCAGTTCTGGTCACCTCGTTACAAAAAGGATATTGCTGCTCTAGAAAGAGTACAAAGAAGAGCAACCAGAATTATCCCGGGGTTAAAAGGCATGTCGTGTGCAGACAGGCTAAAATAATTGAATCCATTCAGTCTTGAACAAAGAAGACTATGCGGTGATCTGATTCAAGCATTCAAAATACTAAAAGGTATTGACAATGTCGACCCAGGGGACTTTTTCGACCTGAAAAAAGAAACAAGGACCAGGGGTCACAAATGGAGATTAGTTAAAGGGGCATTCAGAACAGAAAATAGGAGGCACTTTTTTACACAGAATTGTGTGGGTCTGGAACCAACTCCCCAGTAATGTTGTTGAAGCTGACACCCTGGGATCCTTCAAGAAGCTGCTTGATGAGATTCTGGGATCAATAAGCTACTACGAGCAAGATGTGCTGAATGGCCTCCTCTCGTTTGTAAACGTTCTTATGTTCTTAAGGTTGCTTACTATACCAGAATCTAAATCATTAATGTAGATTTAGGAATAGTAGGACCTAATACTGATCCCTGTGGTACACCACTGGTTACCTTGCTCCATTTTGAGGTTTCTCCTCTAATAAGTACTTTCTGATTTTCTACATGTTATCCACTCCCTAATCCACGTGCATGCATTTCCTTGAATCCCTACTGTGTTCAGTTTGAGAATTAATCCTTTGAGCAAGGTACTTTACCTAGATTGCTTCAGTAAAAACCCAACTGTATAAATGGGCAATTGTATGTAAAAATAATGTGATATCTTGTAACAATTGTAAGTCACCCTGGATAAGGGCGTCTGCTAATAAATAAATAATAATAATAATAATAATAATAATAATCTTTTATGCTGGACTTTGTCAAAAGCTTTCTGGAAATCAAATAAACCATGTCGTATGCTTTGCAATTATCCATTGTCGATGTTGCATCCTCAAAAAAATAATTTCAGTTTAGTTTAACTGTGGTTCTCTGTCACTTCACAAACACACTATCACCTGATTATGTTGGCCAATTAAAGTCTGATTATTGTGGCAATTGCTGGGCGTAGTAACTACTAGCTTGATCAAAAACTAAATTGAAATACTTACACGAAAGTATAATATTTTTAGTGGATGAGGAATGAGGAGAAAATGTAAATCAGTTTATGAATATTCAAAAGAAAATAAATGTTTCAAAGTATACAAAAAGCAAAAATAGCAGAAGTGGGTCAGATGAGGCAGAGGATGCATAGCGCTGCAAATACTGCTGCATCGAGGTACATGTTTGCGCTGATAATAAAAGAACATACTGAAAAATAAGAGACACATTAAACTAAAACAAGAAAGTGAACTGAGAGACAAGCTGTCCATTTATGCAGCTTTTACACACACTTTTATAAAAAGAGATCGCAGAATGGCTGTGTTGATGAGTTTGTCAGAGCGCTGTGCTTTGCTGGACAGCCACTGTTTATTGCAGAGGTATGTATTGGTGACTTTGTGCGACAGTACTGTCTGTCCATCAGCTAAAACACTGCCTAACGCCAACAATCTTTTTCATAAATATTTGACAGAAAATTGTGATGCTTTAGTTGGTAAACTTACATGGAACGCATTGATGGAAATGTCCAGTATGATTTTTGACGTGTCCTCCGATGGCTTGCACCACCCAGTTCTGTCCAATTTTATTTTATTTTTATGATTTCAAGGTGAATAAACCTGGCTTGTTTTGTGCTGATGTCATGTTCATACCTTCTGTAGATACTGTTTCCGTCAGCACAGCGATTGCCCAAATGTTAGCAAAGTACCAGCTAACTTAGGAAAATGTGGCTTTGACTTGTGCCACATTGTGCTTTATCAGACATGCCAGCGACATTAAACCTAATGAGAAACCAGAACTGCTACACATCATATTCCACATGTAAAGTGTGTATACTGAGATTTTCTCCCCCTGATTTTTACTGATGTTTCAATTAAAAACTATTTTTTACCAATTGTATCCCTATTTTAATATATGTCAAATAAACTCCGAAAAATTCCCGAATTTTTTTTTTAAAGATAGAAACCGAAAACGCAGAACACTATATATAACTTTCAAAACTATTTTCAGTCATGAACAAACTGTGGTTGGAACGCTAAGAGTGTGAATAAGGCATCTTCAAAGAACTGTCAACCACCGGAAGGATTTTGTGTTGTAATACTGAATCTGAATGCCAAGAGGGATATAATGGTTTAAAGAAATGCCAGCAATGCTGTGTGTTTAGCTTTGGTAAGACACTCAGCATTGCATATTGTATCAGCCAGTAAATACCATTGTTACACACAGCAGGGGTTCTTCTTGCCTGGGACTGTTTCATGTTTGAGAATCACTCAGAAGACAGGAGAGATCATTGATGGTCATTAAAGTAAGGTGATGGCTTAACAAAAAAAAAGCATGCTGTGCCTTTTTAAAAGTACGTTGTTTTTTAATATAAAAATCTTGGCGATGGAAACAAGGAGTGTCGCTTCCAGAGTAGTTTGCTCTGAAAGGGCAGGCACTTCTAGAGACTGTGTGACAATGAAGGGCTTTAGTGTTGAGCAACCGCTGATTCACAGCTAGGCTGACTGAGGTGTCAGTAAGAGGTCTTAAACCAGTGACCTTCTGCACTGCAGATTAAAAACTCAATCACCCCACACACATCTGATTTCAGGAAGTCGTATTCCTTACATAAAAAGACCAGTAGAAGCAAATTCAGATTGAGTATACTAGTGTAATGAAAGGAAGCGTTGCATCCGAACAAATATTTTTCATCTTTCTCAAAAATGAATATATTCATAAATGAATAAAGAGTTGAAAGGGTCCGCCATATAAAGATGTATACAAACAGTAATAGTACATAGAAAGAGCCATCCCAGTATGAGTAAATATAAAAAAAAAACAAGTAAAAGGTCATGCACCCCTGTAGAAAATATATCCAGTGTCTATTGTGTTCAAGTGTGGTTCTCCAATGGGATAAAAATGAAGGATCAATCATCCCAGACATTTTAATAGCTGTTAATGCTGAGCAATTGCATATGTACTGTAACTCAGTAGCAGGACAGACATTGCTGCTATAAATAATCAAATAATATGATAGTTTTTTTTTTTTTCTTTTACAGAAAATTCTTCAACTTCTGCCGGAAAGAATATACTATAGATGGCAATTTCACAGTATAGGTAAGGTATTTAAAATTACTTTTTACCTGCAAGCCAAGTGTGTTGTTTTTAGTACAGCAGGGTCATTCCACGCCAACTCAACCAGAAAAGGAACATTTCGTTGCCCGTCCATCCTCAGAGAATGCAAAGTTGAAGATATAGCCAGTTTGGATAGAACTATGTGGTACTTTTAACTTCACCAAAGTGGCCATAACCAATGCTCGAATGCATGACAAATGCAACTTCAAAAATCTGCCAAAAATCCAAAATCCCTGGATGCTTGTAGATCTCATTAACATCTATCCAGACATATCTTTGGATGATTTTTTGGAGTGCCCCCACGCAAGTTATCACAGCCTAAACTTGGTACAAATAGCAAAAATTCAAATTTCAAGGGGGATTATTGACCAGTGGTGGGACTTGAAACCAAATGTTTTTCACAGAATTTGGAAGACTGGTACCTAAGGGTCTTACAGCAATACTTACATTGTAGGACCCACATCCCCTACAGGGTAAAGGGTAAAGGGTTAGGCTAAAATTTGAATAAAACTCATCAGTTACCCTTCGTCTCGCAATTTGCCAGACGTGAGTAGGGTGCTCCTAGTATTTTTTTTCTGAAAAGCCCTATTCATTACGAGTAGAACATTTCTGAGCTCAGCGTGTCTGAAAACCCCCAGGTGAATTTTTCTTGGAAAATTTGAGATGGATGGGAAATGGCACTTGTTGAGTTGGCATGGAATGACCCACCATTGAAACATCTGTTATGTCTAAGACCCATATAGGCAATAAAAGGATTAAGCATGGCATAACATGACCTGGCTTATTGCCTTAATAAATTAAAACACATGGCTTGTATCATTTATTATCCAATACATATGTTGTTTTAGTAAATAGCTCTGTGAGACTGAATGCGGAACCCTGGAGTACCCTGTGCAAATCTGACATCTTTATCAGATTATTTATTTTTGGCATAGGGCACAAAAAACATACAGCAAAAATATTTAAATAATGTATTTTAACACTTAGACATGTGTTATTGGATTCACGTCCACATTTCACAGGATGGTGCACAAGTAAGTTATTATTATTATTATTATTTGTTTATTTAGCAGACGCCTTTATCCAAGGCGACTTACAGAGACTAGGGTGTGTGAACTATGCATCAGCTGCAGAGTCACTTACAACTACGTCTCACGCGAAAGACAGAGCACAAGGAGGTTAAGTGACTTGCTCTGGGTCACACAATGAGTCAGTGGCTGAGGTGGGATTTGAACCAGGGACCTCCTGGTTACAAGCCCTTTTCTTTCACCACTGGACCACACAGCCTCCTTTACACATCTAGAGTTTGCATAAAAAAAATGTTTTCTTACCTAAAACATTTTGAAAACTAAAACCACTTTGAGAATACAGTAAGTTGGCTATCCCACTGCAGTCGCTTGTCTCTGCTAAAAAAATGAGGCATTGACACTCGTATTCTGTGTTGTTCATCAAATTACAGTTCTTCACACTAAATTAAAATACACTGTATTACGTTTAGTAGAGATATAACACTCTATTTCTGTAGCTTTTATTAGGCAGAATATAATAAAACCATAATAATGTCTGAAGTTTAAATAGAAATACAAATTTTGCATCCTGTGTTCAGGAGCAAGTTCAGATTTATTCCACACTGAAAATCTTTTCGGTTTAGGCTATATTCAGAATTAGCTTACAACAGAAATGAGCATTATTCGCCTAGGAGTAAGTGTTGGTGTAAGCTAAACCTCCTCAGTGTTATTATTACTTAGTAATTTAGCAGACACTTTTATCCAAAGCGACTTGCAGAGACTACTAGGGTGTGAACTGTGTATCACAACTGCTGCTGCAGAGTCACTTACAATAGGACTTTGGTTTTCCGTCTCATCCGAAGGACTGAGCACAAGGAGGTTAAGTGACTTGCTCAGGGTCACACACAGTGAGTCAGCGGCTGAGCTGAGATTGAACCTGGAACTTCCTGGTAACAAGCCCCTTTCTTTAACCATTGGACCACCAAGCCTCCTTATTGTTGCTTCTAAGAATTCCATACAGTTGTGTCAAAACCAATTTATTATTATTATTATTATTATTATTATTATTATTAATAATAATAATAATAATAATAATAATAATAATAATAATAATAATAATAATAATAATAATAATTTTATAAAGCGCCTTTCATGTCAAGTCATCACAAACCGCTATACGTAAGATCACAAAATAAAAATAAACAATAAGAAAAATATCAAACATTAAATCTAAAAAAAGTGAGATTTAAAAACACAGAAGGATTCAGAGTCCCTGATTTCTTTGGGAAGGGTGTTCCACAACATAGGGGCATAGGAACCGAAGGACCGATCACCCACATGTTCGTAATCTGGCCATGGGAACACATTAGAGTCCAACATCAGTGGACCGCAAATTGCCTCTAGGGGTATAAATAGACAAAAGGTCAGTTATATAAGGGGAGACACACCCTTCAAAGCCTAAAAAGTCAATAGCGAGATTTTTTTTTTTTTTTAATCAATACAAAACTTAACAGGAAGCCAGTGAAAGGATTCCAGAACAGGGGTGATATGATCACCAGATCGAGACTTAGTCAAAACCCTGGCTGCTGAGTTTTGAACATACTGCAATTTGTTGAAGGGTGTTCTTGGAAACCCCAACAAGCAGGGCATTACAGTAGTCAAGTCTGGATGAGACAAAGGCATCAACCAGTTTCTCCGCAGCAGGCATAGAGAGAAAAGGGCATAGCCGGGCGATATGCCTAACATGAAAAAAGGACATCTTGGTGATATTCCGTACATGAGAATTTAAGCTAGGGTAAAAAATGAACCCCAAATTTTTCATTTTAGAGCAAAACGATAGCCATGCTTAAACTGTTAGATTTATGCAGTTGGTGCGGAGAACCTCGTAACATGACCTCAGTCATATCACAGTTCAATTGCAATAAAAATGTGATGCATCCAAAGTTTAATATCAGTTATACAATTAGTAAACATGGAAACAGCCACTTCATTGTGTGTAATAAACCAGTCAGAACATATTTTGCTTTCTTTTATGAAAAGAGATGGAAGATTTGAATGGACAGTGATGAAACAAGCGCATGCAAATCAATGAAGTGTGCATGCAATTTGCATGGCATGCAAAACTCTAGCAGTACATTATCTTTATATTCAAGTCTGGGCAATGTGTTGTGTGCCAGAAACATTAGTCTTCTGGTAAATGCAGAGCATATTTAAATCCTGATATGCCAATGCTTTGTGAATATTGCCTTATATGAGATGTAAGTCCTGAGTCGCTGCATCGGTTTAGATTGTAATTTATAATTGTAAATGGTACAGTAGACAGTAGTTTTCCTGGTGCTGAGATCCTGAATGCATATATGGAGGCATCACACATACTTCTGCACAATATAATCTACAGATGCTCAGTTAGTGGATTTTCCAGTGCTTTAATATCTTTCGAAGCCTTCTGACAATAATTGTGAATCAGGCATATCATGTGCTGAACTCTCTTGAGGGGCTAGCTGCAGCTTTGCACTGTTATTCAAGGCAGAGACTGGGATTACTATGCTGCTTGATGTTTGACATGTAAACATGTTGGTACTTATTGCACAGTTAGCATTAGAGTTTCCATTTTGCTTATGACAAATATAGTCATTCAAGGTTATAGAGGCTACATGTGTAAATTGGCTATATCATTTTTATTAACTTGATGGAAGTAGTGCTGTCAAGCTCACACTTTTGATTATTTTGTTTGTGAGTGAATAAAAGTAAATCCCCTGCACAATCAAGATAATACACTTCAGAGATAACATCACAAACCACATACTTTCAACCCAAAAAACCCCAATGAGCTTCTCCGTTTCAGAAATCCTAAACCCCACTGGTGTGTCGTTATCGTGATCAGCCACAGCTATTCACAGCTAACCAAGCCCTTTCTCCTCTCTTCTAGTTTATACTGTAATTATAATAACTCTTGAAAAAGAAAAATCAGGAGAAACAGGCCTACAGTAAACTAATTGTACAAAATGAAAGTTATTGGCAGCAGAGAGAACAGGTAAATAAAAATTAAAATTCAATGCTCACTTAAAATGCTAATTTTGTATTCAATTATGCAGTGCTTCTGTTCAGTTTCCTGTGCAGTAAATAACTTGAAGGAATTAATATCCTCAGTTATAATCACATACAGTACCTGTCAACCGTTCTGGAGTAAATGAGTAGAGACGATATTTTTAAAACAGGTTTCTTCAGTGTTTCACTTGCACCCTCAGCCCCTGTGCAAATATTCTATTCATTAACACATGTTTTAGTTAATTATGTGTTAATGGTGCTCGTGTTTCGACTCGGTTGAGTGTGGATTGCACACACTATGTTTGCGTGTGTATTTTTGTTTTTATTTGTTTACTTATTATTTTATTTATTTCACTTTGTGTTTTTTTTTTTTTTTTAAGACTGCTACGGTACCAAAGTTGAGGAATTGGTAGCTTGGCATTTTGTGTGAAGCAACGACTTCTAATTATTAGTTACTCTATACAATGTTCTCTAACCTTCTAATTATATTACTCATTTGTGTTGCCACCTATTTAATATAAGCGAGTACAAGATCATACTAGCCCATGCTATTTATATTGTAAGTATGTGACTGTGGCAATGTGCCCCGTCCCTGTGTGCATTTGTATGTTGCGTGCGTGTGTTAATGTTGGTGTATAGATTGGTACACGGGATATAAACGGGTCTGTGTTTCACGTGTGTTTAAAAAGTGTAGATTTGTATTTAGGCACGAGGAGAGCACAAATCACTTCACGTGCATTTAAAATATAATATGTGAACACGGGGTTTCACGTAATTAATTCACGTGCTGGGATTCAAGTGAATAATTAATTAGTAATTGAATCCCAGCACAACAGTATATATAGAGACACATTTTCACTCACTGGTGGTTGAGGTGTTCGGTGAGTGGAGAACGGGATTGGAGACGGAGGTAAAGATAATAATAATAATAGTAATAGTAATAGTAATAGTTAAATCTGCTCACCGTGTTTTGTCTGTCTAGTCCGTTTTTGTTTGTCCTTTTATTTTGGCTACAAGTGCCGTGTCCTGTGTTTTTGTGCTGTTTAAAACCCTTTTATTTGTTAATAAACGCTGAGTGCAGCCATTGCACTCAGCTCATCACAACCACCGTCTCTTTGTTTGAATTCCTGTCTGGTCTGACGCCACCCACTCTGGCCGTCTTTGTGACAGTGACACACAGGATCAACCTATCCTACTTGCTCTGTTAAAGTTACACTGCAATGATTCCCCCATTACCAGTCTCAGACACCTTCTCAAGCATGTATTGACCTTCTTAAGCAATATTAAGATACACAGATTGAGGAACCATTCTGACCTGGTAGAACTTGTATAATCAATTTATGTCATCAGCCCCTTGACCAAAAACTTGTTAACAAAAGTGTAATTTACCCATTTAGCTGATGCATCCAGTTTCCTTGATGGCTAAAGATTTATATTAATGAGCTACATCTGTCCATACAATAATATCTTAAATTAATTTACACGTGTAACTCCCACTGGTATCCATGACCTTGCCTGGCTTTTGAGGTGCTCAGACATGCCTTGCACACAATTAAAATGCAAATCTAGGTTCACTGAGGATTATTTTGAACCTCGTAGATCTCAATTTACTGAATGGGCTTATAGTGAATGTACAGTAATTTATTATTTTAATGATATTGTATTGCCCCCAGTCCAGTAAATCATTTTCATTATTTCATTTTGCAAAAATTAACCAAGCCTTCTTACGTTTCAGGTTCTATTTTGAAGAAGCTTTTGCACACTGGAAACTCAATCAAGGTAGAGCTTTTTGGATCACTATGCTAATGAGTGTGAAGCGATTCATCAGTAAGCAGTGGTTTTAAAACAGGTGTCTTTGAGTGCCATCATATCAGCCGTGATTTATTAACAGAACTGAGAATAGACCTCTATCAGACAATGGGAGAGCTGCGTCCAGTTGTTGTATAATAATGTATGAATTGCTGTGTTTTTAATAGGATATTTTAAACTTTGTTTTAATTGAACTTGCTGTAAATCTAGCAAAATAGGTTCTTGCCTTGATAATCTTTATAATGTTGAGACAAGGTAAATCAATTAAGGTAAGTCATTACTGCTAAGACATGCACTACATTAGGAAAACAAATACATTACTAGAGTGAACTATAAGGAAAGTTTACAAAGCGTTTCAACTTTGACCTTCTTATACTCTTTGATTTAAAACAATGTTAAATGTTTTTTTTTTTTACATAGATAAGATGTGAAGGAATCAGACTATTTTTACAATGGATTCAAGCACTGCAGACAAATTGCTTGGAAGAACAGTGTTTAATCTTTGCTTGCCTCGTGCCTGGATTTCCAACAGTGACTTCCTCAAGGGGTCCCTGCACGCTGGATACTATTATTACCAGCTCCTACAGTAACCCTCCGGATGGTGAGTTACCATGCAGTACAACTCTGGGAGTGCTTGGTTGCTAGTGTAATTCATCGATACATTATCTGGACACTGTACTGTATACATTAGTTAATTTATGCATGTGTTTAGCTATGTGCAGTGCAGTCAGCTGGCTGCTTAATTTCCATTTCATTCTGTCCCCTTGAAGCCAAGGTTGTTCCTGAAGAAATCACACCTCTTGTGCCAGCAGTGGCAGGTGAAAAGGTAGCTGAAGACCAGATGTGCTATTTTCTACAAATTGTTCTGAAGAACATGGTTATCCAGGTAAGAAGTGAGGAACGAAGGAGGACATTTTATACTGAGTTTACAGTGTAAAGATACGTTATACAGACTGATCTTCCAGGAAAGCGCTTACATTACGATTGCAAACCAAATCAATCTACTGCTTTAAATCTCACCCACCTTGCATTGTAGTTACAACTGAAAGTTTGTACTTACCTTTGCAGATTAGAATCCATATGTACAGCTATGGCCAAATGTTTTGTATCAAGGGCAGCAGTGTGGAGTAGTGGTTAGGGCTCTGGACTCTGGACGAGGGTCGTGGGTTCAATCCCTGGTGGGGGGACACTGCTGCTGTACCCTTGAGCAAGGTACTTTACCTAGATTGCTCCAGTAAAAACCCAACTGTATAAATGGGTAATTGTGTGTAAAAATAATGTGATATCTTGTAATAATTGTAAGTCACCCTGGATAAGGGTATCTGCTAAGAAATATCTGCTAAGAAATATCACCCTATAGAATTAACACATTTTGCTTCATAAAGTCGAATGAAACCTGCTGAATAACGTTACGTTAACATATTAAATTACATACCACTTTGTAGCTTTCATATATTTTTTTTGTTTTAATTATGTCTCAATCCTAAAATTCTAGCTAGCTCTTCATAAACTACAACTAACACTAAAGATCTACAGTTCTGAGCTTGTCTAAGCTCTAAGTACATGTTGTACACCACATTATAACCATTAACTCGTGCCCCTTGTGGATGTAAAAAATACCATGTCCATCTCTTCTATGTGGCATGTCTAGTGTTCCTTACTGATGTACAGTATTTCTTACCTCCACTGGATGTAGAGTTCTGCAGGGGGCTGTTCTGTTACTGTACTTCAAGGTTAGACGTGATTCAGAGAGAGTTCTGCAGGTTCTGTTACTGTACTTCAAGGTTAGACGTGATTCAGAGAGAGTTCTGCAGGTTCTGTTACTGTACTTCAAGGTTAGACGTGATTCAGAGAGAGTTCTGCAGGTTCTGTGTGGCAATGTGTCCCGCCCCTGTGTGCATTTTTGTGTTTTATGTTGTATGTTGCGTGTGTTAATGTTGGTGTATTGTAGTTGGTACACAGGATATAATGTGGGTAATTAGCACGAGTATTTAAAATGTATAATTGTATTTAGGCACGGGGATTGCACTTCACTTCATGTACATTTAAAGTAGTTAATAATATGTGAGCACGGGGTTGCACAGATTTAGTTCACGTGCTGGGATTCAAGTGACTAATTAAATGGTAATTGAATCCCAGCACAATTGTATATATAGATGCACGTTTCACTCACTCGGGGTTGTGTCTTCAGGGCGAAGGAACGGGAGAGAGTGAGGAGAAAAATAACAATAGTGAGCAATTGCTACGTGGTGCTGGAGGACCAGCACAGTACGTGTTTGTTTAATGTTCGTCCCTGTTTGTTAGAGTTTGTTCGTTTTGTTTGTCTGTTTATTTTGGCCGTAAGTGCCGTGTCCTGTGTTGTGTTTTGTTCGAACCTTTTATTTACAATAAACCGGCGCAAGCAAGCACATTTACCATTTCATCCATCCTGTCTGTCTTGTTCATTTCCTGGTTCTGACGTCACCGCTCAGCCAGCCTTGTGACATTTTGTTATTGTACTTCAAGGTTAGACGTGATTCAGAGAGAGTTCTGCAGGTTCTGTTACTGTACTTCAAGGTTAGACGTGATTCAGAGAGAGTTCTGCAGGTTCTGTTACTGTACTTTAAGGTTAGACGTGATTCAGAGAGAGTTCTGCAGGTTCTGTTACTGTACTTCAAGGTTAGACGTGATTCAGAGAGAGTTCTGCAGGTTCTGTTACTGTACTTTAAGGTTAGACGTGATTCAGAGAGAGTTCTGCAGGTTCTGTTACTGTACTTCAAGGTTAGATGTGATTCAGAGAGAGTTCTGCAGGTTCTGTTACTGTACTTTAAGGTCAGACGTGATTCAGAGAGAGTTCTGCAGGTTCTGTTACTGTACTTTAAGGTTAGACGTGATTCAGAGAGAGTTCTGCAGGTTCTGTTACTGTACTTCAGGGTTAGACATGATTCAGAGAGAGTTCTGCAGGTTCTGTTATTGTACTTCAGGGTTAGACGTGATTCAGAGACAGTTCTGCAGGTTCTGTTACTGTACTTCAAGGTTAGACGTGATTCAGAGAGAGTTCTGCAGGTTCTGTTACTGTACTTTAAGGTTAGACGTGATTCAGAGAGAGTTCTGCAGGTTCTGTTACTGTACTTTAAGGTTAGATGTGATTCAGAGAGAGTTCTGCAGGTTCTGTTATTGTACTTCAAGGTTAGACGTGATTCAGAGAGAGTTCTGCAGGTTCTGTTATTGTACTTCAGGGTTAGACGTGATTCAGAGAGAGTTCTGCAGGTTCTGTTACTGTACTTCAAGGTTAGACGTGATTCAGAGAGAGTTCTGAAGGTTCTGTTACTGTACTTTAAGGTTAGACGTGATTCAGAGAGAGTTCTGCAGGTTCTGTTACTGTACTTCAAGGTTAGACGTGATTCAGAGAGAGTTCTGCAGGTTCTGTTACTGTACTTTAAGGTTAGATGTGATTCAGAGAGAGTTCTGCAGGTTCTGTTACTGTACTTCAAGGTTAGATGTGATTCAGAGAGAGTTCTGCAGGTTCTGTTACTGTACTTTAAGGTTAGATGTGATTCAGAGAGAGTTCTGCAGGTTATGTTACTGTACTTCAAGGTTAGATGTGATTCAGAGAGAGTTCTGCAGGGGGCATGTTCTGTTACTGTACTTTAAGGTTAGATGTGATTCAGAAAGCTCTTTTTATTATTATTATTATTTATTTCTTAGCAGACGCCCTTATCCAGGGTGACTTACAGTCGTAAAATGCATTTCAAGAATCGTCTTTTGAGGTGACAGGGATGCTCTAAATGTCACCAAGGTACGATGGCTGAAACGAAAATGATCCAGAGTGAATCTGAACTACAAGAATACATCAGCCAAGACGACTTCCATATCAAAACTCCACAGGCTTTAACAAATCCCATCAGCCTTCTGATACAACTTTTTTCTTTGTGTGAGATGTGCCCAAATCAAATTGCTCCTTAATAAAAGCTTTTCTTCGTTTTCCTATAAAGGCTTCAAGCTTGGAATGGAGGAACAGAGAGAATAAAGACACTGGCTTCAGGTTTCTCTTCACGCTCTTTAAGAAGTACTACCTTCCTCATTTGTTTCCGTCATTTACGAAGCTTACCAACGTGTACAAGCCACTGCTGGGTGAGTAGTTCTGTAGTGTAGAACAGGGGGACCTATTGTTACTGCTTTCCTGGATTTAGATAAACAGAAACATTCACAATTAGCTGTTGTCTGAAGTCTGGATTATTATTTAAGATCTTGTTTCTATGTTGAATGTTGTTCTTGGACGTTAAAAAAACAAAAAAAACCTTTTTGATTTTTGCAGAATTATTGTCCCTCAATGTGTTTATACATGTAAGGTCCATTTAAGTTTGTTTCCTTGTTATAACTGTCATAAACAGATTTTACTTTATATGCTTGTATAAATGCCAAATGAAATAAGTTTTGGAAAAAGCACTTCTTACTGCTGTACTATATTGTGAAACGGTGTGGTTGCTGAACAAGGTGAGTGAAGGCATTCAGATAGCTAAATATTTAACACACTTACAGAATGCTTAATCAATTCATATTCATGAACCGAACATGTTTTGGTAAATAATAAGTGAGACAACAACGAAAGAGCAATCTAAGGGGCAAGTCAATCCGCTGATCTTTGCGTATCCTCAGGGAACTTCGCTGAATTTTCAGACGCTTGTCATATTCAAATAAGGGATGGTACCTAACCCCCTGTCATCGATTAAACAAATTGGCTGAACCTCCCGTAAAGAAAACGTCCTCTAATAAAAGTAATCATAAAAATGTAACACTGACAATGCAGCGAGGCAGATAATGTGTAGTCGAAAACACAGAAGCATTTTTATATTTATAGCCTGAGTCGCAGTGGTAACTGCAGCCCACAGAATCTGGGGACCTCGGTTCAAATCGAGGCATTCTGCAACACAAAGCTTTTTTTTTTTAAGTGACCAATTATTATTTTTTTTTAGTTTTCCCCCCCAATTTGGAATGTCCAATTATGTTTTTTCTCCTCAACGCAGCAACTCCCCACACAGCATGTGAGCATCCTCGGATCTCACAAGCCTAAAGCCAGAATCGCTTTTACGCTGAGCAATCCAGAGCAGAGGTGGGCGGGCTACCGATCCTGGAGAACAGAGATCAGCCCTGCCTCTTATCCACTCTGAATGTGCTCGGTGTCTGGCCAGTAGTGTTCGCTGTTGCGCGATGAGGAGAAGCAATGCCTGCCGGTTTCCCATCCCCTACCCCGGGAGCGTCAGAGCTAATGTGACGCCCCTTCGGAGTTCCCAGCACAGTTCGGTCTCTTTGTACAGCCCGGACGTGAAGTGCCGCTGTCCAAGCTGTGTGACTCACCCTGTGCTCCCAGCGGCAGCGCTTTAGCTGGATGAGCCACTCGGGGACCCCTGCAACACAAACCTTGATGCAGAACTATCTTAGCAAGTCAAGCAGGAAAAGGCTTCAAGCAGAAATTGCATTTTACCAAATGAATCAGCTAACACATGTAAGCAGGAAGAGCTCCTGGGCAAGCATGTTAGATAAGGTGTCTGCCAATGCATGGGGTTTCTGGTGTGTAATTATTTAGACCTTGTCTATTACAAGATTTACGATTCTCAACTCCACACTTATTATTATTATTATTATTATTTATTTCTTAGCAGACGCCCTTATCCAGGGCGACTTACAATCGTAAGCAAATACATTTCAAGTGTTACAATACAAGTAATACACACAAATGCAATTTGTAAACATAGGCTTTCACTACTTTATTTTATGAGTATAGTTTTAAAAAACAAGAAAAAAATAGTTCTGCATGACGGTTTGATCTGGTTAGTTTGGAATCCGGGCATTGTGTTATGGTATACATCAGCACAGTGCATTATGTTCTGGGATGAGTATAAGGAAGCTAGCCATGGTTCTGAATACATCCTGTCCCTATTTCATCGAGGTATGCATAGAATAAACAAAGACATGCTTTATAATAGCTGTAATAAAGTACAATATTTTAATAAAAACTATATGTTCCTACAATGTTAGTTTAGTTATATATATATAAGTAAATATGGACTGGAGAGGAGGGCTACAGTTACCGACAGGGGGCTATAATGCCTGAAGCCGCAGGCTGAGGGCATTGCACCCTGGAGGTAACAATAGTCTTCCCGAGGGGCATTTAATTTTCCACTATAGCCCTCCTCTCCAGTCCATATTTACTAAAAATATATATACTGTATGGCTGAGTCTGCAATACATATTTAATATATGAATCAGTCAAGAAAATAAGTGAAGCAAGGTTGGATAGTAAATACAACTTTATATATTTTGTTTAAATATAGCTGATACAGCACATGTAAATAAATAAATAACAGAAAATGTTTTTTCATACCGCATACAGTAGTTATAAAAGTTTTCTGGCGTCCAGCTCTCCGTGTGGCTTGCTGACTGCTGCATAATCCAGTTTATATCCCGGCTGTCATATTTGTTTACATCGTCGAGTCAGAAAACAGTAACAGTGATGTTTTAATCACCATTTTAGTGTTTGGAGCATCATTCTTTTGTTGTATGTTTTGTAATTCATTTTCTGTTAAATCACAGACTCGGTGTTCAGCCATTTTCTCTTGTTGTGAGTGCAGGAGAGCAAGTCGTTCCTTTGAAAAGGGGAGGGACTGGCAGTGATGTGAACCAATCATCTATTTTTGCTCCGATGATGAGGTTTTAACTAATCACAGGCCATAATTTCCAACCACTGATTTATTTATATATATATATATATATATATATATATATATATATATACTGCAGTTAGCACATGGTTAACTTTTCTATTTCTCATTGTCTAGATATTCCTCAGCTCAGACCAAAGCCACTGTACCTTCCTGTGACTCGGAACAAGGAGAGTACTTACTCCACAAGAGACCAGTTCCTGGCAGCGCGCGTTGCTTTTATCAAATGGCTTGTGACCTTCTTTCTGGAAAAGAAGTATGTCACAGCAGCTCTAAACACTAAGAATGGAGGGGAGGTGCTACCCAAAATAATCCAGGTATTTTTAAACAGCTGTGACAAAAAAACATGAAAGCAGGAGTTTGTCACCCCAAAAGCAGGGTGCGTTTTACACAGAGGAATGATTGCCTTGGAAGGCAGATGGAATCAAGCTTTGTTAAAGTACCAGTAAACAGCCCTGCCAGTACCCTGCATCTATTACTAATGCTAGTGTCTGTCCCAAACATCCCTGCCAACACCCTGCATCTATTACTAATGCTAGTGTCTGTCTCAAACATCCCTGCCAACACCCTGCATCTATTACTAATGCTAGTGTCTGTCCCCATAAGCGGCGCGTGAGTTTTTTTGTTTGGGGAGGCTATTCCACACTTTTCCCCCTGCATTTATTGAATTCAACAAAGATACACACACATTATATATATTAAGACGTGCACTATGTTTTTTATTTCTCTATTACTAGTGAGTCTGAATACTAAGTTCCATTCATTGTGTTGAGTTTGAAAAATAGTCAGACTGATGGACACAAATAAAAGCTGTAAACCGGATTCATTCTCCTGCATCTTTTTGAGAACTTGTACTGTATAATTTATAGCACAAAACTCATTCAGGGATGCTACATATATTTGACACTTTTTTTCCAGCATAAGGCGGCCAAATAAATGAACTTTAAAACATATTATGCCTATTTAAGCAAATTAGAAAACCAGTAAGGATAACAAGCTGCACTGTTTTTTTAAAACCTTTAAATATGTTAACCTGTTCTACAGTCCTGCAGTACCTGCACCAATTTAATTTCAACGTATTTCAAAGGTATATTTGCAAACAAAAAATAACTGCACTCTTACCGTAAACTTTCAAATATCTATATGGGGCTCAGATCGGCGGGGAGAATGGACGTTAAACCAGCCAAGCATTGTCTCCTCGAATGACACTGAAATGCAACTAAATCCTGTATTTTGGACCTTGGTGATACTGCAACAGGACCGTCATAACCTTGTTTACCTGTGTATCCAAAAACTGTCTTTGGTAAGCAAAACCATTCATATTCATCAGAATATTAAACTACGTTTTCATATTTAGAATACAGTAAGCAAGCAGATACGGTTTTCTGCTTTCCTTTTTTAGAAGTTCAAAGACCCGGCTTTCACTGAAAATGGAGTGAAGGACTGGAAAAAACTTCAGAAACATTCATAATCTGGCACCACAAACAGTGTTCTGGACTGTAGCGTTACAGTTATGCGCAGTAGGAAAACGAGAAATATGTTTGTTAGACCTGTTTTGCGCGATTGCGGGAAACAAAAATCAATCTTCTTTCACAAATATTTTTTGTGTTGGCCAGAACAATTTCTTGTGAGGGTTTGGGCAATTTATTATTTATTTTCATGGCTTGAAACTCGCACTAGCCCTGCTCTAGGATATGGAAATACCTTCAATTAGATTATTAATTAAGTGATGCTCCTCCCTTATAGCTGCATGAATAACTCCTGAAACCTTAAGTACCCTCAGATTTACCAGTGGCCTGATTGTTCAAACTCCTGGCACCTGTTCATTTCATTAATACAACTAAACAAGGTAAGTTCTGAAAGACAGGACCAGGTGCAAGACTAGTGCTAGTTTCAAGCCCTTGACATAAAATATATTGCCACATGTGTGTACAGTATGTGTAAGTGTATTAAGTGAATTTCTGAGAGGAGCAGTGATATAATCCAATAGTTGAATTCTAAAGCTTGTGAACAAGCCAGTTAAAAGATTCTTGATCACAGCCTTCTCTGTCTGCCTTTGTTGTGTCTGCACAGACTGTTACTGCAGGCAGTACAAGTCAAGAGAAGAACTCTGAGGCTGAGAGCAATGGACCCGCCGAGCAGGACAAGAGCCATTCCAACAGCAGCACTCTGTCAGACAGAAGACTCAGTAACTCCAGCCTTTGCAGCATTGAAGAGGAGCACCGGACAGTCTACGACATGGTGCAGTGGATTCTGCTGTCTACCAGGGACAATGTGAATTTTGTAAATGAAGTTTTCCACCAGGTACGTACTGTAAATTAACCAATTTGAATTCCCCTGCAAGAAATCGTGATAAACAGAGTGACAGTTAGAGAATGGCCTTAACAGCACGCAAAGCATTTCCATCAGTGCGTTTATTTGGCCTTCATCCAAAATGAATCATATGTCTTTTGATCGTTGTGACAAAGGTTAAATAAAGTAATACAAAAAAAAAAAAAAATTACACAGCTCAACCGTTCTTGGCTTATGTACTTAACATTAACTTTGAGATAACATTGTGCAATCTGAATATAAATTCTTGAATTTAGGAAAGATGGGTTTGTTTTTGGCTTGTACTGCCCTCTAGTGATGCCTTCGATGCAATTTGTTTATGTACTTAAACAGATTGTTTGAATCTGTCAATTAAAACATTCTGTGTTGAACAGCTTCTCAAAGATTCATTTTAAAATAGTTTGAGATCAAGATCCTTCCTAAAAAAAGGTTAGATCCCAGCTTTTGTAAACCATTAATATATCTTCAGACCTGGGTGATGTGTAGTTACTAGCAGTAAATAATCTGAAAGTTTTCTTTCAATTTTAAAATCTTTATATATAGATTTTTGGAAAATAAAATGGGAGAATCGTTTTGCCCTTAAATTAACATTATTTCTTATAAATTGATTACCATCAAAAGCCTACATAATTAGGGCTTCTGATTGTGTTTTCCGACGACTTTTCTACTCTCCTTTAAGAATTCAGTTGATACCTGTTAAGCCACTCGTATATCTCAATCACAACTGAGAAACATGTAATAGTAAAATTAATTTAATTTACAGGGCTTTTTCTGTGAAATAAGGAGTCGCTTCTGGTTTGAAATGAAAAAGTAAGACTTACGATTTAAAAGCCCATTTACTGGTTCATAGATAAACCTGTGAATTATTATTATTATTATTATTATTATTATTATTATTATTATTATTATTTATTTCTTAGCAGACGCCCTTATCCAGGGCGACTTACAATCGTAAGCAAATACATTTCAAATTCAAATTTCAAAAATTAAATCAGTTTTACTATGAACACGTTTCTCAGTGTGATTGAGAGACACAAATGGCTTCAATTCAGTTTTTAAAGGAGTAGAAATGTTGGCGGAAAACACTGACTATCAGAAGACCCAAAGGTGTAATAGATATTGCCAGGACACTTTTACAAAACACAGTATTCCTGACACACCTTGCATGCAAACTAACGTTTTGTTCATATGTTCCAGGCTTTCCTGTTACCATCTTGTGAGGCTTCTGCAACAAGAAAGGTGATAAAGGTTTACAAGAAGTGGATCCTGCAAGATAAGCCTGTGTTCATGACTGAACCAGAAAAGAGCAAGCTGGGAGAGGAGAAAGGAGTACATTCTGATCCTCTGCAGGAAACAGAGACAGACAGCAAACAGGTAACAACAACACACCTGCACTGTGAGTTACAGTAGATCATAGTGAAAACAAAGTTCAGAATGGCTCACATTATGGGAGCCTATTTCCAATGCAAACTATTTTTAAGATTTGTATTTGGTGCCTGGTCCTATACAGAAAGTTTATTGGGCCAACAAAAAAAAACTGCTGTGAAAAATTCAACCAATTGGTGACATCCCATGCTTTGCCTTCAGTGAAACAACAGTCTCTCGGTCCAAGGCACACAACAATGGCCTGATTGATGGAGGTCATGTCGTCACTGTTGTTGTTCCTTACAAAATAGCCGCTGCTGATTTGGAGGTACCTGGTACAGGCTTAAAAAAAAAATGTTTTCTATGGGTTTTTTTTACAATTAATTGTCTACTAACAATTTCTGCTAGTGGTGATTTGTTGTACCATGTGCAAGTGGGGGCTCTATCACAGATACAGCTGGGGAAGTGTGCGGTACACAGAGTGCATTCCTACATTCAGTGTGATCATTTGTGTAGCTCTCAATACCTGAGTGCTGTCATGCTTTCTCAGCCTACAGAGTATCCCGGTCACAAGCGCTCTTCTAGCTGGGGGAGAACATATTCATTCAGCAGTGCAGTAAGCAGAGGCTGCATTAATGAAGAGGAAAACGCAGATATCAAAGCTGGGGTCCAATCTATGCTACAGGTATATTTTTAGCAAGCTTGCAGAGTGGATGCCCCAAGGGCCACAGCCCTGTTAACACAGCCAATCGAATGAAGACAATTCTATACCAGATTAAAACATACACCCACATGCTCTAATGTGAACACCCTTGATGATGATTGCTGGGGATGCGTGAAAGAACTAATCTTATGGCTGATCTTTATTAACCTTTTTCATTAAACACAAGGAAAAATGTAATTGCTGCATGCACCTTAAATGGAAAATTAAACCCCTGTTGATTGCTACATGTGATTGGGAAATCTTGGATGCCAAAATGCAGCGTCAGGGATTGTTTTTGTATTATTAAAACAGTTAATATATATATATATATATATATATATATATATATATATACAGTACCTATAGAATGTCTACACCCCCTTTCAAAATTTTCACCTTTTGTTGCCTTATAGCCTGGAATTAAAATGCATTAAAATAGTTTTTTTTTTTTCATTTATCTACACATCCTACCCCACAAATTCCAAGTGAAAAAAATATTCTAGAAATTTGTAGAAAATTAATTAAAAATAAAAACTGAAATAGCTTGGTTGGATAAGTGTCCACCCCCCTTGTAATAGCAATCCTAAATTAGCTCAGGTGTAACCAATCGCCTTTAAAATCACATACCAAGTTAAGTGGCCTCCATCTGTGTTAAATTGTAGTGATTCACATGATTTCAGGATAAATTCAGCAGTTCCTGTAGGTCCCCTCTGCTGGGTAGTGCATTTCAAAGCAAAGACTCAACCATGAGCACCAAGGAGCTTTCAAAAGAACTCCGGGACAAAGTTGTTGAAAGGCACAGATCAGGGGATGGGTGTAAAAAGATATCAAAGGCCTTGAATATCCTTGAATATACACATACAGTGGTTTGCAGAAGTATTCACCCCCCTGCAGAGTTTTCACATTTTGTTGGCACCTGAGCATACTCCACGACACTTTCAAAATAGACTTTACATGTACAATCTACACAAACTACTCCACATTGATAAAGTTAAAAAATGCATATAGAATATAAATAAATAAGATTTACAGAGAAAAACAGATTAATCTCAGTTGCATAAGTATTCAACCCCTTTGCTACTGCAGCCCTAAATCAGCTCAGGTGCAAATGATTTGTTTGAAAGGTCACAAAATTAGTAAAATGGGTTCAGCCTGTGTGTACTCAAAGTGTTTTAACTTGTAGATAATTTCCCTCAGGTATATAAGGACTTTCAAGCTGCAACTCACATAGTGATCCAACAAAGCCACCATGAAGACCAAGGAGCTTTCGAAACAAGTCGGGGATAAAGTGGTAGAGGCACAGATCAGGAGAAGGGTACAAGAACATTTCAAAGGCGCTGATGATCCCTCTCAGTACAGTGAAGTCCATCATTAAGAAGTGGAAGATGCATCATACCACCCAGACACTACCCAGATCAGGTCGCCCTCCCAAACTGAGCTGCCGGGCAAGAAGGAAACTGGCCTGTATGGATGGGTGGCAAGAAAGAAGCCTTTACTCAAAAAGCCTCATCTTAAAGCATGTATGGAGTTTGCGAAAAAGCATGTAGATGATACTGCAGACATGTGGGAAAATGTTTTGTGGTCTGACGAGACAAAAATTGAACTTTTCGGTCTAAATTCCAAGTATCTGGCGCAAGCCCCACACTGCACATCACCCAGTCAACACCATCCCAACTGTCAAGCATGGTGGTGGCAGCATCATGTTATGGGGATTATTATTATTTATTTCTTAGCAGACGCCCTTATCCAGGGCGACTTACAATCGTAAGCAAATACATTTCAAGTGTTACAATACAAGCAATACAATAAGATGCTTCTCTTCAGCAGGGACTGGAAAGCTTGTCAGGATAGAGGGGAGAACAGATGGTGCAAAGTACAGGCGAATCCTTGAGGAAAACCTGTTTGAGTCAGCCAAGACTGAAATGAGGAGGAAGTTCACATTTCAGCAGGACAATGACCCGAAGCATAAAGCCAAAGCCACACTGGAGTGGTTGAACAAAAAGAGAATTCATGTTCTTGAGTGGCCCAGTCAAAGTCCTGACTTGAATCCAATCGAAAATTTATAGCGAGACTTGAAGATTGCAGTCCATTGACGATCCCCAACAAACTTATCAGAACTGGAGCAATTTTCCCGTGAAGAATGGGCAAAAATTTCACCATCCTACTGTGCAAACCTAGTAGAGACCTATCCAAAAAGACTCATAGCAGTAATTGCTGCAAAAGGTGCTTCTACCAAGTACTGACTTAAGGGGCTGAATGCAACCAGTAAATTTCATTTTGTACATTTTCTTTGCAGGTTTTGCTGACATTTAACCTCCTCCTCATATAACAGTGTTCAGTTTAACAACTACAGCTTTGAATAAAAAAAAAAAAGTTTGCTGGAAAAACTGTACATGCATTATTTGTAATTGAACAAAATGTGAAATCTTTGCAAGGGTGTGAATACTTCTGCAAACCACTGTATGTATGTATGTGTGTGTGTGTGTGTAATATATATATATATATATATATATATATATATATATATATATATATATATATATATATATATATAATGTGTGTGTGTGTGTGAACAAAATTTAGATATTTTATTTCACATCATGTAATCAAATAAACTACAAAATGATATTGCAAAAGTCTACCGGAAGCCATAATAGTAGTACAGTATTTAATGTTAGATTTCGAAATGTCACATTTTTCAGTTTTTGGACAGTATATGGGAAAACTACAAAGCGGTATGTAATTCAGTATGTTAATGTAACATTATCCAGTAGGTTTCATTTGACTTTATGAAGCAAAATTAGTAAATTGTATAGGGTGATGCAAAACTTTTAGCCATAGCTGTACAATGACACTTGTATTGTAGGTGCCTTCAGTAAAATTAAGATTAAAATTAATATTTTTTTTTTTTTTTTTTTTTAATAAAGGTGTTCCTGACAAATTCTTCCAATGTCTTCTTACTTGAACCTTGTCCTGATGTCCCCAAGCTCATAGAAGACCAGGTTGACGTGTGTAAATCTGTGCTCAATATTTACAGGAAAATGATAATGGAGCATACTATGAATAAGCAGACCTGGTTAGTATTTATTTAGTTTTAAGTTTTTAGGGACTGGTGGGAAGGAGCAGAGCTTAACAAGCCAAATCAGTATTGTCATTGTGGGTTGCTGAATTGTATGAAGACCTTGGAACCAAGCTGGTTACTAAACAAGATGCAGCTTGTATCTGTGCATGGAACACATGCTGCACAGTATCTCACAAGGGTTCATATCTCTCTGTCTACCATACTTCATGGAACGGTTATCCGTATGAGAAAGTGTGTACCATACTGTGACGGGGTCCCCCCGCCCCTGTGTGTATTATGTATTATTTGGTATTTGTGTTATTGTTATTTAAAGCGTATTGTTTAATTTCTATAAAACACAATGTTTTATTGTTAAACTTCTCCATCCATGTCAAACCTGTTAATTAATAGGTTTCATAACCTATTAAAGTTAATTGTTTCGAAACCTACTTTCCATGTTTCCACTGCACAGGAGTCTGCAGTGCTATTTTCTAGAGAATCATACCAACAGTACATCTGCACTGTTTAGATAATTAATTAATTATATAACCGGGGGGGTGTTCAGTACAGCTTTATAAGCAGTGTTAATCAATCAGACTTCCACATTGGAAGACACACTGAACCCATAAAAGCATAAACAAACACTATATATATATATATATATATATATATATATATATATATATATTACAGAACTGGTGATAATGTATTTATTTATATATTTTCTTTCTAACAGGGAGCAAATGTTACAAGTATTGCTAAGAATCACTGATGCTGTGATGCGAAGGCCACAGGAAAACACTAAAGATGTGTTTGCCACGAGCCTGGCTGGAATGCTTTTTCGGGTAAGGGTGTGCCAGAACTCATACCATTCCTATTTACACTTCACTTCCAGAACCTGGCATATTTATCTCCAAGTGTTTGTAGAATATGTAGAATTCATTAATGTGTGGGAAGCTGTTAGCTAATGGTGTTTTAGAGCCTGCCATCTTCCTGTTTTTTTAAAAATTTTTTATTTAGTCGTCACCAATGGTTTTTTACCTCGGTTTTCTCCCCAATTTGGAATGCCCAGTTATTATTTGTATCCCGGTTCACCGCTGCAACCCCCCGGCGACTCAGGAAACATGCGTCCTCCGAAACGTGTTCCTGCCAATCCGTCATTTTTCGCACTGCGGATCTACAGCGAGGCCACCAGACCTATAGTGCCGGAGGACAACACAGATCTGATGGCTCCACTGCAGAACCGCAGGCTCCCTATCCCCAGCCTTGCAAAACGTCCTCTGCACACGGTATGGCATTGCTTACCGTGTGCGGTGCTTCCCAACCTTTTTCAATGTAAGGACCACCTTTGTGTTTGTATTATTCACACGGACCACTTGAACCACTAAATCCATATAATAACATGGAGCTGAAATCGATCATTCACACTACGGTACAGCTCACAAGTCAAGCTACAAATAGCCTCATTTTGTTTCACATGAACTTCTGTTACTATATGCAGCTAACCTCTCTAAAAACATATTGAAATAACAGGTATATTCCTATACCCCTGGCAACAATATAGCACATATATTGTTGAAAATGAGAAGTACTTCATGTTTTTTATTTATTTTTGTATTTTTTTATTTAGTTATTCAAACTGAGTGAGGAATATTCAGTGTAGTGCTCTACTTGTATGCGGAGAGAAAAGGCGCTATGACAGCCAGATTATGTTTTTTTTAATCCCTTAAATTCAGTGAACACAAGCAGTAGAATGAGCACAGATGATAAAACATTGCATTTACGTAAATGGTAGATTTGTTTTTTAAAATAGTGCGGCTAAAAAAAAAAAAAAAAATCTGTACTTTTGACAAGACAAATGTGCCTTCATAATGTGTAAGTTATTTAGTTAGTATGTGTTTCACATTAAGCTTTTTCAGTGAATGGAGGCTTTGATGGCGATGCTTGGTATTGCACATTTTGGGAGTTGTTTGCGGACCACCTGGATTTTACTCACAGGGACCGCAAGTGATCCGCGGAACCACAGGTTGGGAACCACTGGCCTACTGTATAAAAGCGAAGAGAGAAAAAGCAGTGCTATGTGGAAGGGTGGTGGGTAATTCACTGACACAGGAGACAGAAATGAGGCTGAAAACACCGCACAGGTGCCCAGTTTTATTAGAAACTTATTTTGGGTTCAGCCCGCAGAGGGCGCTGTTGTCTGTGGCCTGCCGTACCAGCTATGGTAGCGACAGAGCCACAACTATACCGGAGCGGTACAGGGTACAGAGGTTAGAACAAAAAATACTAATCAAAAGGCAAAAGAAACAGAGAAAACAAAACACAGTAAACAAAACTACAAAATAAAAAGTGCTGCACTCGGCAGCTTCTCCCCAACCGTCGCTACTCGTACGGCCCGGGTCTCCGTCCTACTCTAGCGGCTCCCTCAGCCTGCTATCCACTTTATCGGGGCTGCCCAAGAGTTTTCTTTTTCCCCGCTACTGCTAAATCTTTCTTTCTTTGTTTTCTTATTTATTTGTCTCGCCGGGATTTTTCGTCCCGGCTGATTTTCCTCCAGCGCTTCCGCACGCCGTTTTACGTCTCCGTGGGCAGACCTGAGGGAACAGCAGAATGAAACTTATAGGGTCAGCAATTCCCCCAAGACCCGCCTCCCAGCCACTCAGAGAGAAGGAAAGTCCGCACACCCACTCTTTCCCCTCTCCGTGTCACTGCCATGACTGACAGGCAGATATTGACGAGCTGCTGCCCTCTCCCTGCAGCACTATGAACACGTCAGAAGAGTCAGCACAGATCTCCCCTGTTACATATCCTCCCCCTTAGAATGGCACCACCGGTCCATTCGAAAATCCTACACCCCCATGCCTTCCCGAGAGAAAAAATCTGCGTTTTGATGCAGTTTCCCTGCTCGGTGGACTACCCTGAAGGCATAGGGCTGCAGGGCCAAGTACCATCGCGTGATTCTGGCGTTGTTATCCTTCATCCGGTGAAGCCATGCCAAGGGGGCATGATCTGTAACCAGGGTGAAGTGTCGCCCCAGGAGGTAGTACCGGAGTGACTCGACTGCCCATTTTACTGCGAAACACTCCTTCTCGATGGTACTATAGTTCTTCTCGCGGGGAAGGAGCTTCCTGCTGATGTACAGGACCGGGTGCTCGCTTCCCCGCACCTCCTGAGACAACACTGCCCCGAGACCTGTCTCTGACGCATCCGTCTGCAGGGTGAACCTCTTACCGAAATCCGGACTGCATAGCACTGGCTTACTACACAATCTCCGCTTCAAAGCGAGAAAGGCCCTCTGGCACGGCTCCGTCCACTGAACCGTATTTGGGGCAGCCTTCCGGGTGAGGTCTGTCAAGGGAGCAGCAAGCGTGGCGAAGTCCGGAATGAACTTCCTGTAATAGCCCGCTAGTCCCAAGAAAGAGCGCACCTGGGTTTTGGTTGTAGGGACCGGCCAGTCAGCCAAGGCTTTCACCTTAGCAATCAGCGGTCTGATCTGGCCACCCCCTACTCGATACCCCAAACACTCCGACTCACTCTTCCCAATGGCACATTTCTTTGGGTTAGCAGTGAGCCCAGCCTCCCGCAAGGATTGCAATACCGCCGCTACCTTACACAGATGACTCGGCCAATCCTCACTGTGGATAACCACGTCATCTATGTAAGCAGCGGCGTACTGCTGATGGGGCCGCAAAATGCGATCCATCATCCGCTGGAAAGTGGCTGGTGCTCCGTGCAACCCAAAGGGCATGGTCCTAAATTGGTATAATCCGAAGGGAGTCGAAAACGCCGTCCTCTCTCTGGATTCCGGGGTCAGGGGTATCTGCCAGTACCCCTTCGTTAAATCCAGTGTCGTCATAAAATGAGCCTTGCCAAGACGCTCCAGCAATTCATCTACCCGGGGCATGGGATAAGCGTCAAACTTCGATTTTTCATTAACTCGCCTGAAGTCAATGCAAAATCGAGTTGACCCGTCCGGCTTATCCACTAAAACAATTGGACTATTCCAGTCACTTTGGGACTCTTCTATTACCCCCAGTCTCAGCATTTCATCAATTTCCGTTTTTATTACCTGTCTTTTACGTTCAGGTACACGGTATGGCCTCTGGCGAACTAGCGCCCCCGGCTCAACTTCAATGTGATGATGGGCTACTCGAGTCCGCCCCGGGACGGGAGAAAACACATCAGGAAATTTCGTCACCAGCGCCCGAGCCTGACATTTCTGTGTTGGTGTCAGATTCTCTGCAATCTGTACCGACCCTGTTTTCGCCAACACAGAAAGATCAGGTCCCAGGTCGGTGACGTCATCTGCCTGCGCCACTATCAATGCCTCCGGTTGCAGCCAGGGCTTCAGGAGGTTAACATGATAAATGTGTTTCTCTCTCCGTCGCTCCGGCTGGCAGATCTCATAATCCACCGCCCCAACCCGGCGTGTAACCTCGAAGGGTCCTTGCCACTTAGCCAGGAGTTTTGACTCAGAACTGGGTAATAATAGAAGCACTTTATCCCCCGGCTGAAATGTGCGCAACCGGGCTCCTCTATTGTATTGGGTCTCCTGTCTGTGTTGTGCCTGCTGCAAATTATCCTGCGCCCATTTTCCAACAGACTCCAGACGTTTGCGCAGGTCCAACACATACCGGACTGCATTAGTCGAATTATCCTGCTGTTCCTCCCACATCTCTCTGACCAGATCGAGCACACCCCGGGGTCTTCGCCCATACAGCAGCTCGAATGGAGAAAACCCCGTGGAAGCCTGGGGTACCTCTCTGATCGCAAAGAGAAGGGGAGGAATCAGCTGGTCCCAGTAACGCACATCACTACTAATAAATCTGCGCAACATGCTCTTAAGGGTCTTATTAAAGCGCTCCACAAGACCATCGGTCTGAGGATGAAACACCGAGGTCCTAATGGTCTTAATCCCCAAAAGCTTACATGTTCCGCGGATTAGCCGGGACATAAAGTTGGTGCCTTGGTCGGTCAGTATCTCCCTGGGGATCCCCACCCGGGAGAAAACCTTCACGAGCTCGTCGGCAACAGACTTAGCGGACATAGATCGGAGGGGTATAGCCTCTGGATAACGCGTTGCGTAATCCAAAATGACTAATAGGTGTGTGTATCCCGCCGCACTCCTTTCCAATGGCCCGATTATGTCCATCCCAATACGCTCAAACGGAGCTTCCACTAGGGGCAACGGCACCAGTGGTGCTCATGGGACGGCTCTAGGGCTAGCTTTCTGACACTCCCCACACCGTTCACAAAACCGTCTGACGTCACCATCCAACCCCAGCCAATAGAACCGTGTCACAAGCCTCGCTTTGGTTTTGTCCCTTCCTAAGTGACCAGACAGGGGAATAGCGTGAGCAAGCTGCAGCAAATCCTCCTTAAAGGGCTGAGGGATGAGCAACTGATGACGCACCTCCCCTGTCTGGGGTAATTTGTCAACACGATACAGCAGGTCTCGATTAATCTCAAAGTGAGGGTACGTGGCGGCGCGTCTGGGCTCGACCACCCGACCATTAACCACCGCTGCCTGGTCAAAGAGCCTGCCCAGCACGTCGTCACGCCCTTGCTCGAGTCGGAAGTCACGGGAACGAGCTAAAAAATCAGCTCCCATGGCTTCCAGCTCTGGGTCGGGTCGGTCCGGAACGGAGGCAGCCGAGCCGGACGCCTGTGCCGGCTCCGCAGCCTCCCCCCCTGACTCTTCACCAACCGCCCCCACCTGAAACCTCTCGGACTCCTTCCATCGCCAGCCCTCATTCTTAGCGGCCCGACGTTCCCGTTTAGTTTTTCGGGGTCTAAATCTATGGCAAAACCAATTCGGGTCACAGAAGGGGAAGATCTCTCCAATTACTTCCTCCTTCTTGGCCAATAGGGTGGGCGGGGCTGTCAGAGCAGCTAACCAATCCTTAAACTGCCCACAGTCCCGCCCCAGAACTACTGGTACTGGCAATCGAGGACATAACCCTACATGCACCTGCGTCCCCTGCTGGCCAATCGTTATATTCACACTTATCTTAGGGTAGGAGCGTACATCCCCATGAATACATTTAATATGCACTTGTCCCAATAACCGTTTATGCCCCAGTGAGATTAGGCTATCCTGTATTAGGGACTGACCACACCCTGAATCCAGGAGCGCCTGGGTTTTTGTACCATCCACTGTCACAGGAATAACAAAACCCGTCTGCTGAAGTGACTGAGGTAATTGAACAGGCTTACCTGGTCGGCTGAGGTCACACTCCATCACGGGGCAATCCCGCGCGAGGTGTCCCACCTCCCGGCACGTCCAACACCGCAGTGGGCTAGTTTCTCGCCCTGGAGCCTCGGCAAGAGGTGGAAACACCGGAGCCATCAAAGGGGCTCGACGGTAAGGAAACCGTGCGAGACCCCGGTCCGACCCCGCAGCAGCCCGCGGGGAACCCCACGCTGCCCCGGTCCCCGGGCCGGGAGCTCGCACAGCCCCCCCCCCCCCGCCCAAAACCTTGTACACCCCTTCCCCCCAGTCCCTTCGCCCTATCCGGGGCCGGTGGGGCCGATGATGCCGCAGTGCTTCTCCCCGGCAGCCTGGCTGGCGTTGGTTCGGCTGCCCGGTACTGCTCTGCCAGTGCGACCGCCTGATCCATGGTGGCGGGTGCCTGCCGCTGTACCCACAGCCGTGGTTCCGGAGCTAGACACTCCAGAAAGCGCTCCACCACAATCACCTCCACCAGCCTCACTTTCGTGGTCGCATCTGGCCGCAACCACCCCATGGCATACTCATTTAAGCGATGCGCTATGGTTCTAGGGTGCTCCTCGGGCGGGAAGCGCTCCTCCCGAAACCTCCTCCGATAGCCCTCCGGTGTGGCCCCCACGCGATTCAGGATGGTAGCTTTTAGCGTGGGGTAGTCCATCATCCGGTCGGGAGACAGCGTCCTCGCTGCTGCTTGCGCCTCCCCCGTTAACTGGGGCAAGAGGTAACTGGCCCATTGGGCCTGATCCCACCCGGCAGAGGTCGCCAGCGCCTCGAACACCTCCAGGTAGGCTTCGGGTCGATCCTCTGCCGTCATCTTGGTTGGTCTCATCAACCGGGGGTCAGGTCCCGCCGGTCTAGCCGCCCCTTGCACCGCTGCCGTTAGGGTCTGGCGCAGGAGATTCATCATCTCCGCAAACTGGGAAGCATCCATGCTGGTGTGCACTGCTTGAAGGGGGCAGTGCCAGTGAATCCCACTTCTGACACCACGTGTGGAAGGGTGGTGGGTAATTCACTGACACAGGAGACAGAAATGAGGCTGAAAACACCGCACAGGTGCCCAGTTTTATTAGAAACTTATTTTGGGTTCAGCCCGCAGAGGGCGCTGTTGTCTGTGGCCTGCCGTACCAGCTATGGTAGCGACAGAGCCACAACTATACCGGAGCGGTACAGGGTACAGAGGTTAGAACAAAAAATACTAATCAAAAGGCAAAAGAAACAGAGAAAACAAAACACAGTAAACAAAACTACAAAATAAAAAGTGCTGCACTCGGCAGCTTCTCCCCAACCGTCGCTACTCGTACGGCCCGGGTCTCCGTCCTACTCTAGCGGCTCCCTCAGCCTGCTATCCACTTTATCGGGGCTGCCCAAGAGTTTTCTTTTTCCCCGCTACTGCTAAATCTTTCTTTCTTTGTTTTCTTATTTATTTGTCTCGCCGGGATTTTTCGTCCCGGCTGATTTTCCTCCAGCGCTTCCGCACGCCGTTTTACGTCTCCGTGGGCAGACCTGAGGGAACAGCAGAATGAAACTTATAGGGTCAGCAATTCCCCCAAGACCCGCCTCCCAGCCACTCAGAGAGAAGGAAAGTCCGCACACCCACTCTTTCCCCTCTCCGTGTCACTGCCATGACTGACAGGCAGATATTGACGAGCTGCTGCCCTCTCCCTGCAGCACTATGAACACGTCAGAAGAGTCAGCACAGATCTCCCCTGTTACAGGCTAATACCAGCAAATATATTTGTGTTTGTTTACAGTAAATTGCATTGTTAGTTGTTTATTTTTCTTTTCCCCTCTTTCACAGACGGTAATCGTAGCCTGGGTTCGGGCTAATTTAAGTGTCCTTATCGCCCGGGAGCTCTGGGATGAACTGCTCAGTGTGCTGTCATCCCTCACTGCTTGGGAGGAGCTGGTCATCGAGTGGGCCAACATCATGGATTCTCTAACAGGAGTCGTAGCAAGATCTGTCTACGGCCTAGATATGAGCAGCTTGCCGCTCGACAAACTGAGTGAACAAAAAGAAAAGAAACAGCGAGGCAGAGGTAAGGGCCACTGTCTGGAAGGTGTGTCACCTTTGAGAAACTATTTCTACTGCTATAAAGAGGAAAAAGCTAGCTTTTTTTAAACATAGACATTTATAAAAGGTAGACATTTTAGCAAGTATAAAAATCCATGTATATAGAACTGTGTGAGAGATGTGAGGGAACAGATGGAGTCTTTGTATGACACCTTACCTACAGTGAAAGACTGAATTTACAGCTTGTTGAAGGGGCTAAAGTGATGGGTGTATAAACTGGTCTCCATAGATAACATTTTAACGTGACATCTCCCAACCCAGAGGTGAATTGTCATTCCTACAGTACTTAACACCAACATCCAGCAGAGATCATGTCTGCTGTATTTCAGTCGGCAAAGTGCCCTGTATGAGGGGCTTGGGCAGTACTGTGTGATGAAGCCAGTGACAGCTCAATGTCCCTGGTTGTTTTTGCTCTAACTCTGCAAAGGCCTTGTGTCTAGATACAAGGGATCTACTATAAATTAGATGCATCTCATTTGGGCTTTCCGAGGTTTGTTTTGGTTGCTTGTTTTCCACTACAGGAACTTGAAAAATAGTGTATTAAAATGTCTACTTCAACAGTAACCTGATGCACTTAACAGGATATCATAATTTCCTTTAGCTATAGAGCTAAAGGCAATTAATAATGAAAGGGATCAATGATTGATGAGCAATTTGGCTGGTGCAATTGATGAAATGTCTATATCTGTGATTTTTTTTTTATTTATAAACGGTGAGCTTGCTTTGCCAATTTGAGATATCTTTGTTGAATGTATTAAGGAGTAATTCAGGACACTCAGAAGGGAGCTGCTGTGGGTAGATATTTTTCTCTGAGCTGGAGAAGTCACCCTGAAGTTCAGGAGCCCATGCGATTCAGGAGTGCCACAACATCAGGGGCTCTAGGAGTGGAAAAAGCAAGAAACATGGTCCGGCAAAAAGCAACAGGTCAGAACACAATACAGTGTACATTATTCCTTTTGTTCTGTTTACCACTACCATTTCTGCATTCCTTGCTTTATTAGAAAATAGACATTTTTGACAGAAGAAGTTGCACTAAATTAGGTGTTGAAGAACTAATTTTTAAAATCTGATTGTTCACTAAAAATGAAACCGTGGAACCTCTTCTGAAGCTAGCGCTACATTTTCTGAAGAGGAATACATTAGTTTCAACTGTCTCAAACTATAAAAAAATAACCTGCAAATAACATCTTTTTAATGATGTAGTGTTGTTTTCTCTCTGAACATTTGCATCGGTTTTTGCATGTGCTTCAAAGCAAAGCCAGCATATGTTTAAGAAAGCCTTGTCTGGCAGAAGTAGACATAATCAAGGTTCATTTTTGGCAAGTCAATACTTATGAAACTAATTTTTGTTTGGTGTTTGACTCACTGAGCAAATTGTGTTCTAGATACAATAACAAGATTGCATTGAGGACTGCAAAGCCTAATGAAACAGTAGATTTCAGTGGAAGCATTATGAGGTTGTGTTTTCTTTACAGGGTAAATCATGATTATAAAAGGCAAGCAGATGGTGTCTATTGTTCCCCTTGGATGGCACATTTGAATCGCTGCAGTTTACTCAGTCAGTGGTGAAACAAAACTGATCCCTGTTGACAGTTTACAAATTGGGGTGGTCACTTTACCTCAGAAATAATTCACTGCCTTATTTTTGGATTTGAAAACTATACTATTGGAATGACATGTCCAACAAGGATCTTTAAATGAACAAAGTTGATTGTATGAGTGATAAACAAACAACATTTCCCTCCTGTTGATATATATTGCTTTGTGTCATCAGTCTTCCTGCAAATGTAGTATTTGCACACAAACAAACCCGTGTGAAACGGTTCACATCGAATCTGGAAGATGAGGGAATTGAGTTGCTTTAAATAATGCCAAGTGAGCTTGAATATATATATTTTTTTGAAAATGATTACATCTAAACATCATTGATAGCTTGTTAAGTTTTGAACAGATACAGTTTAGCCAGAAGGACAGCTCTCTGAAGGGAGATGAAAACAGTGGCAGCCTCCAGCTTCCCTTTTCTCTTCCTAATTAGATTTTTCATGCCTTGAACTTCAAACATGTTAATATCCTCCTCCTTTAAAAGAATTCAAACATCAATCACACATCCGTCTTAATAGTTTCATTAGGAATATGATTAAATGCTTATTAAAATGCGTACAAGGTAACATTATACAGCAGCGATTAAATCTGTAATAAAGCAGTAATTAAATTGTGGGGTTTGCAAAGCTTTCATAACCGTCATGGATTAAAAAGTTAAACTCACATGTATTCTTGTAAAAACGGCAGCTGCTTTTCTTGAACCCTTTGTATATAGGCCTAATACAGTATATCATACCACGTTACCAGAACATTAATTAATATTTCTACTGTTTCGATTATGATGCTTTCAGGTTGTGGTTTTGGTATACAATTGATCAATTGTCCTTTTCTCACTCTTTCTAAGCTAAGCGAAGCCAGTCTATCAGCAGCTGTGTTCATCTGTACGAGGCTTTGCCAGTTGCTAAAAGCGTGCCTCTGCTGCTTCACACTGTGAGCTCTTTCTTGCCTGGTATCTCTTACAACTCTTCCTCTCACAGACTTTCAGGTAGTGTACTGAAAGCTTTCTTCTACTTCACTTCTAGCACCTTGCTTCTTGCTTCTTGATGTTCTGCATGCTGCTTTCTTACAGCTTTCAAACAGTTTACTAGCAGGATTCATAAACGTGGGCATGTGTTTTATCAAACAGACTTCACAGTTTACTAGCAGGATTCATAAACGTGGTCATGTTTTTTAATGATGAGGACCAGCTTTCAAATGTGCAAGTTGTTTACAACTTGTGAGTTGTATTATTATTATTATTATTATTATTATTATTATTATTATTATGAATCAGTCATTTAGCAGATGCTTTTATTCAACGTGAATTACAGAGACTAGGGAGTGAACTATGCATCAACAACTGCTGTCACTTACAATAAGACCTCGGTTTTACATCTTATCCGAAGGACAGAGTACAAGGAGGTTAAGTGATTAAAAAAAATAATAATAAAAAAAAAAAAAAAACATGCTTTTTACACTATGGGGTCAAAACCATAAAAACCAGTACAGCAGTATGAATATATTAGGGCTGCTCCGATTAACAGATTAGTCAGAACAATTAATCAGCTAAAGAGTCAGACTGTGAAAGCGCATGATTCTCACATTGTTGTAGAGTTTTCCAGTGCTGACAGTGAAAGGCCAGTTTGTTTTGTGGTGTCATACATGTAGAAGTGGATGAGAGCCAGCAGGGTGACAGTCCCGCGGATGCAGAGCCCCTTGATGTGGATCGAGAGCAGCAGCAGCTCAGTCGCAGCAGCAGCACCTCAGACATTGCACAGCAGCTCTCCTCCAACTCATTCCAAGGTAACAGAGCATCTACTGTGGGTTTATTAACATGTTAGAATATAGAGAGTTTCATGAACTATATAAGAGGTTAATACAAGGTTTTGAGTGTTATAACCATTCCAGTTTCTGACAAATACAGTTCTGAGATTTTTATATGTGTTATTACATCATATATGCTGGCATACATGTACAATGCATAGCCTAATTTGTATTCAATTATTTTGAAATGCTTTTTTAAATTCAGGGTTTGTTTTCAGAATGCCAAAATGCTTTGGTTGGGATGAATAGTGTTACTTGCAAGAATATTTTTATTTTATCATTTGGCGCCATCTAGTGCAAAAAGGAAAAACAAAAAAAACATTCAAGGTTGTTTCATTTTAATTGTGGTATTAAAGACTTTAAGAAATCCAGACTTTGGGGTCCAAATTGTGTTTCTTAAGCATAGGCTTTACCACAGCTACCTTAAGTGCTGAGGGAACTATATCGAAGGAAAGTGAACCATTTATAATTTTTAAAATGTGGGTATTAATAACACCAAGAACATATTTTAATAGTTTTGTAGGAATAGGATCAAGAGAGCATGTAGTAGCTCTCATATGTTGAACTAGCTCTGTCAGTTCCTGTAAGGTAATCAAATAAAAAGCACCCATAGTAGCCTTAATAGGTGTAGTTGGTAAAATTGTGCTGGAGTCGTCCTTAATATAAGGTGTCTATGGAATCTCATTTCTGATGTCTAGTATTTTATCTTTAAAGAAAGGTTAGAAGTCATTGCAGCTGTGAGAGGCTCCAATGTCAAGGGTAAGACTATTAGGGGAAGGATTAATTAATTTATCTAGGGTAGCAAAAAGAAATCTAGGATTATTTTTATTTGTTTCAATTAAATTAGAGTAATATGATGATCTCGGCAACACCAGAGCCTTCCTATATTTAACCAGGTGCTCCTTCCGTGCGATGTAATGAACGCGCAGTTTAGATTCCCGCCCTCTCCGTTCTAGTTCACGACCCTCATATTTCATCTTATGAGTTGTATCACTGAACCACGGTGAGCTTTTTTTAAGACACTCTCCGAGTTTTGCTTGGCGCTACAGTATCTAAGATACTAGTCAAGGTGGTGTTGTAGGTATTAACAAGCTCATCTACTGATGGGGACTCAGAGAGTGGTAATGAGTCATCAGAAAGCTTAGCAGCAGTTGAATTAATTACCTGGGATTTAAATGTACGGTCCACAGTCTTTGTAGATGCTGGCAGATTCACCTCAAAAAGAATGTCAAGATGATCAGAATGTTCTTAACAGCTAAACTATGAGAAATGACCAGATCTAAAGCATGGCCACAATTATGCGTAGGACCTTTGAAGTGCAGGATATAATCTAAGGAATCCAGTAGCCTCAAAAATTCCAAGCGTTAGAATCAGAACTTTATCATGTAACTTTGCTACCAGTAGTATGTATACATTACAGGACAAAAAAGGGAAAATTCACCAAATACCAACTATTCAGACTCAAGAAACGATGGTTTGGAAAACAGTGGAACAGGAAGAAAAGAGGTTGAGACTCCTGTGGTAAGTTTGTACAGGATGGGTTTATCTATACTTTAACACTGTCATCTGGATCACAGATTTTACTCTAAAGTGTTATTTGAACATAAACACTATTTGTGTTTAGAAAACTAATAAGAAATAATTAAAGACAACTTACAAACCCCCAAATGTATGTATGGGTTGTTTATTTCTCAGTACTAATGAAAATGAATTCTGTGTAGAAACTAGTGCAAAGACAAAGATGCCTTTTCTGACTGGGAATAAAACCATTTTCACAGTATAAAACCAGCAAGGAATTGCTCAGCGCTATCATTTACCTGCTCGTAGGTAGTTTCTTGCTCGATTTTATATTCTTAAAATAGTTTTTTTTCATTTAATAAAAATGCTTTTGCCTATGCACTCATTGTTAAATAGGGCCCAATCATTTTTGATTTTTGAAAAACCTAACACGATAACTGAATGTGATTTACAGTTGTACTGCCTTCGAGACAAGTGTGGTGGATCACCTTATTGAAAATAAAAGTTCTTGTTATGGCATTCATTTTGTATGTTTCTTTAACAAGATCTACGTCCGACAAAGTAGCAGTCCTGGTGAACTTGAATGTCCTGGGGATGGCCTGCTACCTTTAGGAAGACAGGGGCAGCGAGAGAAAAGTGCGTTAGGATTTCATTTTCAAGTCTACCCATTATACCCATGTATTTGGCTGCTTATGAGTAAGGCTACGATTTTGTCACTGAGGTCATGAAAATTGTGAATTTGAAAAAAAAATCAATCTTGGAAATGGATGTAAAAACACTTTTGATTAGGTGCTTCATTTATTTCATTTAAAACATGCAGTATCATGCACTGAAAATATAAATCTGTGAGTATCTGAATTGTTTGGCTGTTTCACGCAGCATTTAGGTGTATCTGGAATGAGTTAGCTGAGTTAGCTGAGCGAGCAAGCATGTAAATCGGTGACAGCTAAAATGCAAAAAATGTGTAAGTGTGCTGTTTTCTGTAAAGACAGAACAACAAATGCATTGGATAACAGAAGTTTACCAACTTACAGAGGATTTCTTTACAACATGCTGTCTGTTTCACTATTAAAGCCTGATTCATACAACACTTCTGTTGAGATGAATGCGAATCAGATGCAGACAGCTAAAAGCTGTGCAACTTCACTGTTTGCTGTACGGGACGCATCGTGTTGCAGCCCTTTTTACTGCACAAAGCAGTCGCAGTTGCTGTAGTTCATATAAATACAATACTTTAAATGCAAATTGCATTTGCGTAATTGGATACATTTACATTTAAGTAGATGTCCTGAGCTTGTATCTCTATACAACAGGATTAAAATAATCTAAAGCGACGTCGTTGCTCCGTCCTCTCGTCGTTGCTCCGTCCTTGTAGGTATTTTAGAATGACAGATGAAAGGTTTGACGATCTGTTAAAGCTGTACGCCTTTCCAAAAAAGACGCACGTGGAAAGATTGTAGATGACGTACTTTACGACTTTTCATACAGGGTCAGAGACCCTCGACTCTGACCAGAAATAATGTCCGAGTCTGAAGTATGTACTGTACGTTTTGCAATCTAAACTGGTCAGTAGTTTATTGGTTTTGGTGTACTATTTAAAAGCTCTTGTGTATGTTGATGAAAACTACATTATTTGGTGAACTTTCTGTGAATTCTTGTTTTTTTGCTGCACCTCGCCCGTGAAATGTACTCAAAATTACCGTGCCAAAATCGTAGCCTTACTTATGAGTGGTGCTCTGTTGTCTACACACAGTCTAATTGTTTCTGGAAGTAAAGATCCACATTTGCTATGAACCTTCTCTATGTGCCTATTCCAGAAAAATAAAAGATTGGCAGTCAACTCAAGGAGGTTCAAAATTAGATACATAAACTTGTATTAAATTTGCTCACTAAATAGTGGACACACACATATACATATATACATACCCAGATATTCAACAAATATATATCCAGTCTGTACTGCCATATATAGATGTTGCAGTCATTCTGTAAGTCTTAACCAAACTTAACCAAGCACTACAAATATTCAGGCCTTTGGCCAAAAGACTACAAATGGTATATAGTCATTTACTGTTTAAAAGTTGTAGTAATATATATTTCTGCACCACAAGTGTTTACAAACTGACCGCTTTGTCCTTCTTGTACCCTCTTTTTCTCAATGTTCCTCTCTAGGTGAGAGTGTCAGCAGTGAAACCTCTAATGGCTGTCTCAATGAAGCAGATGCCTGTTTAATGTCATGGCAGGCGTTTGAGGAGGAGCCCGATTCTCTGTCTCCTGCTGATGTCACTATTGATTCAGACAGCCCACGGAATTTGCTGCAGCTCAGCCCTTCTGATGGCATGACAGGTATATAAATATACAAAACATACTGTATATTTCTAGTTGATCTGCAATAGATGTGATAGACAGAGCAGCTCACAAGTTGAAAATGTTTAGAATGTGACATGCTTCTTGTGGGTTCTATCTGACAAGATTCTATTGTGTTCAATTCATAAGCTGTTGCCCATCTTCTGACTCTGTTTGCCAAGTTAAAATTCCAATCAAAAGAAACTGTGGTAAAGCACATTTTAGTTTTCAAAAATAGAAGCAGTTACATTTAACGTGATTAAAAAAGCTGTTCATTCCATTACTCCTCCAAATATAATATACTGTTTTAGAATATTCTTTAATTTATTAATTGTCTGTTTAGGTGAGAAGCAAATGGTTAATCTTATATAATCTCTGGTGTAGTGTTGTCTGTGGTAGCTAATACACTTCATCTCATCTCAAGTGTATCCTAATTCACCAGTTGTCTCTGTAATATACTAACAACATAAATAATATATGATGCAGAGTTCAATATATTAATTTGTCATTTATAAATGCATTCAAAGGAACCTGACCTCAACTAGGGATTAGCAGGTGGTGTGAAGTAAACATTTTCATCTTTCTTTCCTCTCACTGTAAATGGATACAGTGTGCCTCATGCATTTACATGCTAGATCCATCTTTGTACTGTAGCTAATTCACGTATTGCTGAAAAGCTGAAATTTGATTCTTGACAATATTAACATTGATATAAACCTTTTGAAAGAATTAGGTCAAGGCTAGGCAATTCATGCATTTTTTCATGTAATTGCATTGATCATTTTAACATTTTAGGAAATGAAATAGTCTGATTGGAATTGAACTGAAAAAGTGATCTGTTTAGGTACCTGTTTCAGTCTAGTTCCTACTAGCGATGGGAATATAACACATTATATACTGTGTGTATTTATATATATATATATATATATATATATATATATATATATATATATATATATATATATATATATACACACACTACCGGTCAAAAGTTTTTGAACACCTCCATTTTTCCAGTTTTTATTGAAATTTACGCAGTTTAATGTCTCAATATACTCTGAAATTAAAGCATAGAACAAATAAACAATTGGAGATAAAAAAGAAATCATGGAATCGTTTTGTTTAACAAAATTTAATCTAAATTTTGGACTCATCAAAGTAGCCACCTTTTGCAGATATAACAGCCGAACACACTCGTGGCATTCTTTCTACAATGGAAATCAAATATTGTTTGGAAAGTTCTAAGTCTGGAGACTGTGCTGGCCATGCCATGATTTGAAGCCTACCGTCTTGTTCTTTTCTTCTAAGGTAGTTCTGCTGTAGGATGAACCCCTGACCAACTAGGCGTATACCAGAGGGTATTGCATGGCGCTGCAAAATGTTGTGGTAGCAGTTTTGGTTCAGGGTGCCACCCACTCTGTGCAAGTCGCCAACTCTGGATCCAGCAAAAGAGCCCCAGACCATCACGCTTCCTCCTCCATGTTTGACAGTTGGTGTCACACACCGAGGAACCATCCTTTCGCCTACTCGACGGCGTACAAAAACCCTGCGTGATGAACCGAAGATTTCAAATTTTGATTCATCGGTCCATAAGACCTTCTTCCAGTCTTCAGTAGTCCACTGGTGGTGCTTCATGGCCCAGGCAAGCCTCTTTTTCTTATTTTGCCATCTTAGCAATGGCTTTCTTACTGCCACTCGACCTGTCAAACCTGCAGCTCAAAGTCTTCTCTTCACAGTTGAAACTGAGACTTGCTTACTTCGACCAGTGTTAAGCTGTGCTTGAAGCTGTTGTCCTGTGAGCCGCCTATCACGCAAGCTGGTGACTCTCAGAAACTTGTCTTCTGATTCTGTTGTGGCTTTGGGTCTGCCAGACCTCTTCCTGTCAGAGTTTCCTCCAGTTTTCAAGTGCCTTTTGATGGTGTAGGAAACTGTACTCACTGACACCTTGGCTTTCTTTGCAATTTCTCTAAAGGAAAGACCTACACTTTTAAGGGTTATAATGGTCTGTCTGTCTTCCTTTGTTAATTACCTTTTTCTCACCATTATGAGAGCAATATACTACTCCTGCAGTACAATACTGTCCAAATAATGCTTAAGAGGGTGTAGTAACACAGTCTGTTCCAACACTGCTTTTATACAGACAGAGGGTTTGTAAGTAATCAACAAAAGTTGGGACACCTGTAGGAATTGTTAGCATCAACTTTCAAGGCTTAATTTATTTCCATTGCTGCAGAACAGCTGTAAGTTGTTAACCCATTACTTGTTCCCTGAAAAAGGCCTTTTTGTATAACTCTGAAATGAACATTATTTTTCAGTTTTTGATAACCTAAACTTTTTTTTTTTTTAACCACTGGCAGTTTACCGCTTACCTTTGTACCATTTCAGGTTATTCACTGGACTTGAACTGCTTAAATTTCAATAAAAACTGGAAAAATTGGGGTGTTCTAAAACTTTTGACTGATAGTGTGTATATATATATATATATATATATATATATATATATATATATATATATATATATAAGAAATTACTGGAGAGACGCTTATCCAATTGTGATTCCATTTGGAACCGGCATTCTTTAGAATAGTGCTACAAAGCTATCAAAAAAATCAAATGTTGTTATCATACCAGCTGTAATTTACTTTTCAGAACTAATATACATTTTACACAGGAGAGAAAAGCATGGCAATGCCTTTTCTTAACTGAATTACTTAATTTGCTCGGTATTACTATTACTTCTTTATTGAGGAAAACGGTAGAATCTTGCACGGACATGATTACAGTATTTGATTAAGCAGTGTTTAAAGTATGATCATTTGAAATGATCTCATTGCAGCTCTTGTTTTTAATCAGTTATCAGGTGCTGGCAGTGTTACACTTTGAAGACATTAGTGATTAGTGACAGTGTGTTGGTTTGAATAGCAGCATGTGAATAAATGGAGACAGGTAATTCAGGGACAGAAAGAGAGAGGCAGCTGCTGGCAGGAGTCCTTCGTCTGTTTTGCAGGAATTATTCTTGGTGCATTCTATTTGAATGAGAATTCATCTGTGTCTCTCAGTCATACAGAGTTATTATTATTATCTGTTTATTTAGCAGACGCCTTTATCCAAGGCGACTTACAGAGACTCGGGTGTGTGAGCTATGCATCAGCTGCAGCATCACTTACAATTACGTCTCACCCGAAAGACGGAGCACAAGGAGGTTAAGTGACTTGCTCAGGGTCACACAATGAGTCAGTGGCTGAGGTGGGATTTGAACCGGGGACTTCCTGATTACAAGCCCTTTTCTTTAACCACTGGACCACACAGCCTCCATTTAGTTAGTGCCCGGTGATGAAGATTTCACCTTCTCGTAGTTCACTGTGACAAGAGTTAGGAGTCCCAACTCAAAGACAGCTTTTTAAAAAGAAACCACATCTAAAGCCTGTATTTATCATGTTATTCTCTAATTCTTTAGCTGAGAAATGTAAATAGTCTCAAAAAACACATTTTTCCCAAACCATCACAAACAGCTCAGTGTTATCTTTATTGCCTACAAATATACAAGTAACGCATTATATTGTGTTACATAAAATGAGTATAGTTGCTGTCATCAATGTCATCTAAAACACTGCGAATGCCTTAGCGATTTACTGAAATCTCACAAGATTTTAGTAACCAGCATGACTAAACGCAACCCCACTAATGTCCCTCAGAGCTTATTTGGTAGGAGAAGGCAGGACAAGAAAGTAATTGGCAAAAAAAAAAGAAGTATCTGAAAAGAAGCTACTTTAAAATCTGTTAAAGACCTTGGTGTAGCCACCCCGTGTTTCTGTTCCCCTTTAGGTTGTGACTGTGCCCTCCCTTCCCACTCTCCACCTTCCCCTCAACCCCAGCTCCCCTCTGCCTCTCCTGCTTTGCTAGTGCAATCTGACTGCCAGGACTGCCCTCCTCTCCTGGAAGAGAACATGCATCACTCTGTTTTGCACATGCCTGAGGATTTGGGTACTTTCCTATCCCTTGAAACTATTATGTATGCCCCCCTTGTATTCATTGGTTTCACTGAGATGACTTGGGAGAGAGCATGACCAATAAGAACATAAGAACATAAGAACATAAGAAAGTTTACAAACGAGAGGAGGCCATTCAGCCCATCTTGCTTGTTTGGTTGTTAGTAGCTTATTGATCCCAGAATCTCATCAAGCAGCTTCTTGAAGGATCCCAGGGTGTCAGCTTCAACAACATTACTGGGGAGTCGGTTCCAGACCCTCACAATTCTCTGTGTAAAAAAGTGCCTCCTATTTTCTGTTCTGAATGCCCCTTTATCTAATCTCCATTTGTGACCCCTGGTCCTTGTTTCTTTTTTTCAGGTCGAAAAAGTCCCCTGGGTCGACATTGTCAATACCTTTTAGAATTGTGAATGCTTGAATCAGATCACCGCGTAGTCTTCTTTGTTCAAGACTGAATAGATTCAATTCTTTTAGCCTGTCTGCATACGACATGCCTTTTAAACCAGGGATAATTCTGGTCCCTTCTTTGCACTCTTTCTAGAGCAGCAATATCATTTTTGTAATGAGGTGACCAGAACTGAGGAGCACAATATTCTAGGTGAGGTCTTACTAATGCATTGTAAAGTTTTAACATTATTTCCCTTGATTTAAATTCAACACTCCTCACAATATATCCGAGCATCTTGTTGGCCTTTTTTATAGCTTCCCCACATTGTCTAGATGAAGACATTTCTGAGTCAACATAAACTCCTAGGTCTTTTTCATAGTTCCTTTCTTCAATTTCAGTATCTCCCATATGATATTTATAATGCACATTTTTATTGCCTGCATGCAATACTTTACACTTTTCTCTATTAAATGTCATATGCCATGTGTCTGCCCAGTTCTGAATGCTGTCTAGATCATTTTGAATGCTGAATGCTGTCTAGACCTTTGCTGCTGCAACAGTGTTAACCACTCCTATTTTTGTGTCGTCTGCAAATTTAACGAGTTTGCTTAATATACCAGAATCTAAATCATTCATGTAGATTAGGAATAGCAAAGGACCTAATACTGATCCCTGTGGTACACCACTGGTTACCTTGCTCCATTTTGAGGTTTCTCCTCTAATCAGTACTTTATGTTTTCTACATGTTAACCACTCCCTAATCCATGTGCATGCATTTCCTTGAATCCCTACTGAGTTTAGTTTGAGAATTAATCTTTTTTGCGGGACTTTGTCAAAAGCTTTCCAAAAATCTAAATAAACCATGTCGTATGCTTTGCAATTATCCATTTTCAATGTTGCATCCTCAAAAAAGTCAAGTAGGTTAGTTAGACACGATCTCCCTTTCCTAAAACCATGCTGACTGTCTCCCAGGATATTGTTACCATATAGGTAATTTTCCATTTTGGATCTTATTATAGTTTCCATAAGTTTACATATAATAGAAGTCAGGCTTATTGGTCTGTAGTTACCTGGTTGGGTTTTGTCTCCCTTTTTGTGGATCGGTATTACGTTTGCAATTTTCCAGTCTGTCGGTACAACCCCTGTGTCAAGAGACTGTTGCATGATCTTGGTTAGCGGTTTGTAAATAACTTCTTTCATTTCTTTGAGTACTATTGGGAGGATCTCATCCGGCCCGGGGGATTTGTTTATTTTAAGAGCTCCTAGTCCCTTTAACACTTCTGCCTCTGTTATGCTAAAGTTATTTAAAATTGGATTGGAACAGGTCGACATGTGGGGCATGTTGCTCGTGTCCTCCTTTGTAAAAACCTGTGAAAAGTAATCATTTAATATATTTGCTATTTTTTTTTCATCTATGATTTTGCCATTTGTGTCTCTTAGACATTTAACCTCCTCTTTGAATGTTCTCTTGCTGTTATAATATTGGAAAAACATTTTGGAATTGGTTTTAGCCCCCTTAGCAATATTGATTTCTATCTCTCTCTTGGCCTTTCTAACTTCCTTTTTGACTTGTGTTTGCAGTTCCAAGTACTCTTTCTGTGTACTTTGTTTTTGGTCCCTTTTAAACGCTCTGTAAAGTGCCTTTTTTCGCTGAATATTTTTTTTAATTGATCTTTTAAACCATTTTGGCCATTTTGTTTTAGATTTAGATTTGTCTACTTTTGGGATGTAATTGTTTTGTGCCTCTAGTACTACATTTTTTAAAAACAGCCATCCTTTTTCTGTGGATGTTTTCTCTATTTTACTCCAATCTACTTCTGTTAGTCTCTGTTTCATACCTTCATAGTTTGCTTTTCTAAAATTGTAAACCTTAGCTTTAGTCATTAATTTTGGGGTTTTAAAAAATATTTCAAATGATAAAGACAACATGATAAAGACAACATGGCAGTGTCTTCCACAGTAACATACAGCAGCTCATGACTTTTCCATCAACAGCACATTATATTCTCGTTGTTGTCAGATTGTATTGGCAGTTATGTGCCTGATTTAAAATACATGCCTCAATCCCCTGTGTTTTTATTGTATTTGGTGATGCCTGGTGGAAAACACAAGAAGAAATAATAGAGTCAAAGGGAAGTGGTTTTATTGTTTTAAACCAAATTTTAATAATCTTGAATAAAAAAAAAAAAGAAAAAAACTCTCCCAACTCATCTATCTATCAATTGGGGCTTTTAAGAGTTTCATAATATATATTTTTAACTCTTACACTTTATTATTTATACACAGGTCAAAGTTATAATACCCTGCCTGGATGCACCAGATAATTAGTGCAGGACTTGTTACATTGCAATCATTTCTGATCCTTTGACCCCCATTGTCCAATTGAACCAGACACCCATGAAAGCATTCTTTAATTCCTGCAGTTTGCTTAGCACGTGGTCTCCTGTGATGCAGTGGCCTGTCGTGATTTCAATACATCTTCAAAAAAGGATTGTTTGAGCTCAATAGAAACCAGGGCAGCCAGTGATGTCTGGACTGGAGACATGCATGGGATCATCTTGACAGACAACTTAAATGATTTGAGCAGCTCTATATACATACACGTGTATCTTCACTATGATTTGAGCAGCTCTGTTTACATACACGTGTATCTTCACTATGATTTGAGCAGCTCTGTATACAAACACGTGTATCTTCACTATGATTTGAGCAGCTCTATATACATACACGTGAATCTTTACTATGATTTGAGCAGCTCTATATACATACATGTGAATCTTTACTATGATTTGAGCAGCTCTATATACATACACGTGTATCTTCACTATGATTTGAGCAGCTCTGTATACATACACGTGTATCTTCACTATGATTTGAGCAGCTCTGTATACAAACACGTGTATCTTCACTATGATTTGAGCAGCTCTATATACATACACGTGAATCTTCACTATGATTTGAGCAGCTCTATATACATACACATGTATCTTCACTATGATATCTATCCCATGGCATTTGAAGGAAGGTGGTCTCTGTGCTTAAACATTGTGAATCTAAGTATCAGAATAAATAGAAAAGCACTGACCTTTTTTCAGTTAGATTTGATATGAGTATTTTCTGAAATGTGAGTTTTGTAGTAGAGCAATACGCTTTCATAACCAGATATCCTTTTCCCATATTAATAATTTTGCTCCTGCTACTATCTGAAATAACTTTTTGAAATACTGAGTCTCAAACGTAGCTGATTTTCATTCTAGGCACTTTTAATATCAACACACAAAACGTTAATGCTTTATAAAACTTTTTTTTTTGTTGCTGACATCTTTATTTTCACTCGACCAGAACTTAAATATTCAGTTGTTGACAGGTGTATATTTCTTGGTTCTTCTGGTATACTTGAAAACATGCTCATTTAAAACACTACCATTTAAATGTTAAAGCTTTAAGATGTTTACATGGGCACTGGAAAGTTACTCAAGAATACTAAAGGTCATTTAAAAAAAACTCTACCTATTGCGATATATTGGTTTTAACTGGTACATGTGTGTGTGTGTGACTCTGCAGACAGCAGTGAATGTCTAGCCGATGACATCAGTATCATTGCCGGGGGGAGTCTTACTGGCTGGCACCCTGATTCTGCAGCCGTGCTGTGGAGAAGAGTTCTAGGAATACTGGGAGATGTGAACAGCATCCAGTGTCCGAAAATACATGCAAAGGTGTTCCTCTATCTGTACGAACTGTGGCACAAACTAGCAAAGGTAATGTCATCTCCATTGTCATCGAGACATTCGCCTTAGTGACTAACATTGTGGGGCAGAATGATTGTGGATACTCTAATGTAAGCAATAAAATACCACTCCATGGGTGTGTGAGACCAAGCTGAGTGTCTTCAACATCCCCAAGTATATCACAAACACAGCCCCCCCCCACAAGCTGGGGAGTGCTGTGTTACTGCTACTGTAAAAGAAAGATGCTCAAATGAGCTCATGAAGTCCCACTAGTGCAGATATGGTAGGGTTTTTCCATGGGTCTTGGTAAATCAGAGTGCTCGTGTTTGTTCAAGCTGTTTTTATAAAGAATGATTTGTAAACATGGAGGTGTTAACTGACAATATGATTTTCTAAATTAGCAAAATAAGAACATTAACTATTTGGGCTTCTCAAAGTATATAGAAATCAAAACATTAATTGTCTAGCATTCCTACAAGACAGGTGCTTTCAAAAGTGAATATAGCAACTAAATTATCGTACAAAATTAAGATGAAAACTGAGATGAGATTTACATATGAAAATAAACAGCACTGGTACATGCAGCAAGTGGTACTAGTTTTAAGAACAAATTTTGTCATATATGGGGATTAAACTTGATAAAACAGAAACCCTTATAAACAGAAATAATGGAAAATGCCAGCTGTTGAGAACATTTTGGTTAAAGTCCTTAGTCAGGATTTCATAAACAGGAAATGAGTATTCATTTATAAATGCTGACCTGTCAAATACATCCTATTTTTTAAGCCAAGAACCTTGGCATAATCTTTTGTATTACCATTTTTTCCTGCAATATGTAGAATGCAGATTGTAGAAAAGGTGTTTTAAATGAATCTGCTGCACAGTGAGAAACGCAACATGCAGAATTGAATGTGATTTGTTGTGTTTTTAGATCAGAGACAACCTTGGAATCAGTGCTGATAACCAGTCCTCCCCTCCACAGCCCCTCCTCATCCCACCACTGACAATGTTTGCCTCCTGGTTATTTAAGGTAAGATGCACTGTTTTTTTTATTTTATTTTTTTCTTCACCTTTGAACTGTACAGCTCTGGCCAAAAGTTTTGCATCACCCTATAGAATTAACAAATTTTGCTTCATAAAGTCAAATGAAACCTGCAGAATAATGTTACGTTAACATATTGAATTACACACCGCTTCGTAGTTTTACATGTACGTAATGAAAAACTGACAACATTTGAAAAATGTGAGATTTTGAAATCTAACATACTGTACTACTATTATGGCTTCCGATAGACTTCTGCAATATCATTTTGTAGTTTCTTTGATTACATTGATTGGAAATCCTGGCCTGTGATTGGTTAAAACCTCATCATAGGAGGAAAATTAGATTGAGCTATTGCCCTAACATCTTTACACCACTGGTCAATAGTCTCGGTCTGTCATGTGATTGGTTCACATCACTCTCAGTCCCGACCCTTTTCAAAGGAACGCCGTTCTCCCCTGCACGCTCCATGAGAGAAAATGGTTGAGCACCGATTCTGTGAGTTAACAGAAAATGTATTTCAAAACATACTACAAAAGAAAGATGCTCCAAACACTAAAGTGGTGATTAAAACATCACTGTCACTGTTTTCGGAATTTCTGAAATTCAAGCAAATTCAACTCGATGAAAACAAATATGACGGGCAGGATATAAACTGGATTATGCAACAGTGGCAAACCAGACAGACAGAGAAAAACTTTGCTAACTATACAGTATGAACTTCTAAAACATTTTCTGTTATTTATGTATTTACTTATGCTGTATCAGCTATATTAAACAAAATATATAAAGTCATATTTATTATCCAACTTTCCCTCACTTATTTTCTTGACTGATTTCATATATTAAATATGTACTGCAGACTCAGCCATAATGGAAAATTAAATGCCTCTCGGGAAGACTATTGTTACCTCCAGGGCTTCGGGCATTATAGCCCCCTGTCGGTAACAATAGTCTTCCCTCAAGTCAATAATTTTCTACTATAGCCTTCCTTCCTCTCCAGTCCATATTTACTATATATGTATAATTTCTAGAAATTTCTCGAAAGCAAAGAATTTGAGGAAAAATCTTTTGTAGCAAAATTTTTGCTTTTGTGAATGAGGTAGAAAAAGTTACAAGAAATAGATGTCTACAATTATTTATTTAAGCAATTTCTTTTGCAAAACTCAAAAAATGCTAATTCAAAAGTATTCATGCCCTTTGTTGCTATGATAATATTGTCTACAAGGTGCTTGAAATTTCAATATGATAATGCAGAACTCAATTCTAAAAAAAGTCTAGAAAATGCTGGATTGTAGGTGAACATTCTTAGAGAGTATAAAAGGGTTAGGCATAGGATGATTGCTGTCATTACTAATAAATCAACATGGGAAAAAGTAAATAGCTATCTGAAGACCTAAGGCAGAAAATAATTTATTGTCATAAAGCTGGAGAATGATTCAAGAAGATTTCCAAGCATTTGAGTATCCCGATTTCAACTATTGTTTCTATTATCAAGAAGTGCAAGACTCCTGATACTGTCACAACACTCCCTCGGTCTGGTAGAAAGAAGGTTCTTTCACCAAGAACAAGTAGAAGAATTGTGAGGAAGGTTAATAACAATCCAAGATTGACTGCCAAAGATACTCAAAGTGAACTGGCTGCAAGTGGGATTGGGGTTTCCATTTCAACCATAGGTCGAGTATCGCATGGTGAAGGTCTCAATGGTCGCAGGCCAAGGAAAAATCCACTCTTAGATCAACGTTACAAGGATAATCGCTTAAAGTTTGCAAAACGGCATTTCAATTATGGATATGAGTTCTGGTCAAATGTTTTGTAGTGATGAAACATAAATCAAGCTATTTGGTCACGCTGATAGTCGTTACGTTTGGAGAAAGTCTGGTGAGGTGTACAAAGAAAAGAACACCATACCTACTGTCAAGCATGGAGGTGATAATATCACTCAATGGGGCTGTTTTTCCTTTAAGGGCACAGGAAATTTAGTTCCAATACATGGTAAAATGGGTTCCATAGCATAACAAAAGATAATGGCCAATCATCTGAAACCCTCCGCTACAAAACTTGGTTTAAAGCGCAACTGGACGTTCCAACACAACAACGATCCAAAGCACACATCAAAATCTACTTCAGAATGGTTAAAGAAGAATAAAATCAAGGTTCAGGAATGGCCTAGTTAAAGTCCCACTTTAAGTCAGATTGAGAATATTTGGTATGAGTTGAAGAAGGCTGTGCACAAGAGAAGTCCTTGGACTTTGAATGAACTGGAACAATTTTGCGTTGAAGAATGGTCAAAGATCACAAAAGAATCATGCCAAAAGCTTGTTGACAAATATCCTAATCATTAGGTTATTTTTGCTAAAAGGTGCCTCAACACGCTATTAATTTCATTTTACTTCTCAGGGTATTAATACTTCTGAATTAACGTTTTTGGAATTTTGCAAAAAAAGTGCTGAAATAAATAATTGTAGACATCTATGTCCTTTAACTTTTTTTCCTCATCCACAAATGCAAAACTTTTGTTACAAAATATTTTTCTTATAATTCTTTGCTTTCGAGAAATTTCTAGAAATTATACATTTCCATTGGGGTATGTAAACTTTTGACTACTATATATACAGTGCTCACCCTTTATAATGCTATAGTGGGGAGCCATAGTTACAAGACCATGCTATTTGTGTTCCGCCTTATAACGGTACACTGGAAGTGCTTTTTAAACACTGTAGCGTATTTTTATTAGCAAACTGTTTTCAAAATGAACAAAACACAAAAACAAAAACCTAGCCCTTCTTCAAAGCGACACTGGAGTGGATTAAAAACAAGAAAGTGAATGTCCTAGAGTGGCCCAGTCAAAGCCCGGACTTGAATCCGATTGAGAATCTGTGGCAAGACTTGAAGATTGCTGTCCACCAACGATCCCCATCCAACTTGACAGAGCTTGAACAATTTTGCCAAGAAGAATGGGCGAATATTGCACGATCCAGATGTACAAACCTGGTAGAGACTTACCCTAAAAGACTCACAGCTGTAATTGTTGCCAAAGGTGGTTCTACCAAGTACTGACACAGGAGGGTGAATACTTATTTAACCAAGACTTTTCAGTTTTTTTATTTTTCATTAACCGTTGTACCACAATAAAAATTATCTTCAAAGGAAAACAATCCAATTTAAATGCATCAAGATTTCAGGTTGTAACACAACAATCTGAAAACGTACAATGGGGGTGAATACTTGCTATAGGCATTGTATATTAATTACAAAATATATTTCATTTATCTTCAGGCTACTGCATTGCCTCCTGAGTACAAGGAAGGGAAACTCCATGCCTACAGGTTGATTTGTGAGATGATGACCAAGCATCAAGATGTCCTGCCCAACTCTGATTTCCTTGTACATTTCTACGATGCAATGCACAAGGGCTTTATCAGTGACGATCAGGTAACATACTGGATCGAGACAGATAGAAACATGCACCATGGGTTACCTGGGATTGTCTTATTGTGGGGTGCCCTTTCAAGTACGACATGTAACCATTACCACATGGGTATTTATAGCTCATAGACCTCCACATCATTTTCTATCAAGACTGGCCTGAAGGATGAGCCTTGTTCAGTACTTATTACCTCTATCAGCTATATATTTCACATTTATTGTGTTTTTACACAAAATGTGTGTGATATTAAAATAATTGCTGTAATAGTTTTCACTAATTATGCATCATTTGTGCACTACAGCCTGTTGCTTGTTATGTCCCACTAGCGACTTAGTCACTCCTACCCAGGGATCCAGTAGCATAAGTCGGCTCCAGGCTGCATAGCTCCGGCTGGTGTTATTATTTCTCGTTTTTTGTTATGGGACATTTTATTCTCATTTTATTACGAGACATTGTTATACTGTAATATTTTACTACTGTTTATAGAGAAGTTTCTCTTGTGTTTTCTGTTTCTTTTACAGAGACTATGCACATGTCGGTCTGCAAAGTGGTGCTTTACCCACATACAGTGAGAGAAGCTGGGCTCAGTATCACTGGGCAGTTTTGTGTGTGTACTGAGTGTTTTTACCAGTGGCATGTACAGGTGGGCATCCCTGTACGTTGCTACCCACGGTGACTGCAAACCGGTGGACCTGTACCGTACGGTACCGAGGTCACCGACCCGTTACCGTACCGATCCGGTGCTAAAGTCATCGACCCAGTACTGTACCCGTACTATTCCGGTACCGTACCGACCCGGTGCTAAAGTCACCGAACCGACCTAGTACTGTCCCAGTTCTGATGGTACTGTCTGGTTCCTTTAATACTGAAAGGCATCAGAGTGCTCAATTATCTGGACGACTGGCTCCAGCACAGGCAGAGGCTGACACGGAACTTGTCACCGGCTACCTTCATGTGAAGAGCCAGCTCATGCCTTCTCAGACAGCCTCCTATCTAGAAGTGTACTTGTACTCCAGGTCCATGCTGTCCACTCTGTTGGACAACAGAGTGCAGAGAATAGCCGCTTGTTTAGAGCTCTTTCAGCTCAACAGAGCACTCACAGCAGTAATGTTCCAGAGACTCCTGGGCTTGATGGCAGCAACTTCCCAGACCCAGACCCTCTGCAGGCCTAGTTCAACAGCAGGGTTTATCAGCCTGCGTTGAACCGTGGCTGCCTATTGACAGTGTCTCGTCACTGCCTAAAGGCAGCCTGCCCATCGGCGTAGTGCTGGGCAGTGTCACCAGAAGGGAGGTCGTCATCATGGACGCGTGCAGTCTGGCCTGGAGCGCTGTGTGGAATGGCAGGGTGGCGCAAGGTGTGAGGAACCCCCCTTGGCAGGTTCTCCACATCAATGTTTTGGCGCTGCAGGCAGTTTACCTGGCCTTGCAGAATTTTTTGCAGGAAGTTCGAGGGAAACATGTGCTTGTCCATACATACAACACAACAGTGGTGGCTTACATCAACCACCAGGGTGGCCTCAGGTCTCCCAGTCTCCATCACATGACCTGCAAGCTTTTGCTCTGGGCACAAGAGAACCTCCTCTCGCTGCAGGCAGTACATCTGCCCAGGCTGACAAACTGGGCAGCGGACCTCCTCTGAGGTGCTGGGAGTTCCCAGCACCTCAGAGTGGATGCTTTACCCCGAGGTGGCGAGCCTCCATTGGGAGAAAATCTAGAGAGTTTGATCTCTTTGCCTCCCAGGAATCGACTCACTGCCCCTTTGGTTCTCCATAACAGGAGGCGGGGACCCGCTGACGAGAGATGCCTTGGCACACCAGTGGCCGGGGCAACTGTTATATGCCTTCTCACCGCTCACCCTTCTCCCGCTATGTCGAGGAAATCAGGCATGACCGGGCCAAGATGCTCCTAGTAGCCCCTCATTGGTCCAGGAGGCGCTGGTTTTCAACCCTGATGCAGCTCCTGAGTGTACAGCCATGGAGACTGCCCAAGCGCCACAACCTGCTCAGTCAGGCACAGGGGACTTTATGGCAACCCAACCCATCGAGCCTGCAGCTCTGGGTCTGACCCCTGAACAGCTGCATTTGAGCCGTCTGGTTCTGTCCAATAGTGTTATTGACAACCTACAAAATGCCAGAGCAGCGTCCACGCGTTCGGCCGCCTATGAAGGACATTGTTCCTCGCTGCAGGTTAAACGTGGTGCTTACTGCACTCATGAAGCCTCAATCTGAGCCCATGCATTCAGCTGAGCTGAAATTTTTGTTGGTCAAAGCGGCTTTCTTGCTTGCAATCACCTCTGCAAAGCGGATGAGTGAGATGCAGGCATTCTGTATTGCAGCTTTTTTGCCGAGGACGATCTCTGGCATTTCATGCCAAACTGTGGCTTGGAGGCTTTCCATCCACCTCCTTTCCAGTCTAACAGGGAGTGACAGCTCCATACTCTCTGCCTAGTGCTGGCCCTGGCGTACTATGTTGACAGGACGAAAAGTTGGAGGCAGTCCGTACAATTTTTTGTCTGCTATGGGGCTACGTCCCATAGTCAAGCCCTGTCTAAGCAGCGGCTGTCCAGATGGATAGCAGAGACAGTCAGGACTGCCTATGAGCTGGCCAACTTGCCCCCTCCAGAAAAGCTCACTGCCCATTCCACCTGGGGCAAGTCAACTTCGTGGGATTTATTCCAGGGTGCATCTGTCAAAGACATATGGAATGCAGCGGTGTGGACTACTCCCCATACCATTACTAGGTTCTACAGACTGAATGTGGTGGATCCTTAAAACCCTAGCTTTGGAACTAGCGTGTTAAGGGCGGCTTTCCAGTCGACCCTTACAACACAGGCACAGAGGTGAGTTTCTCCCTCATTTTAGCCCTAGCTACTTGTTACTGGGGTTCAGTGTGATAACGCACAAGGTAGCCTCTCGGCTGAGCCTTGTAGCATTCCAGTCATTCTGCAATCTTGCCCTTGCGACGGCTTTGGTACTCACACCCATACGGTAATGGTTACATTTCTATTTCAGGGAACCAGGGTTATTATAATAACCTAATGTTTTACTGTTTGTCATTCCAATGGATAGTGAAAAGAAGATATCAAAAGTGTGCGTGTAACAGTGTCTTCAGGTCTGAAATGTCAGAATGTCTTTAACATACAAAGCGGTAATGAAGAAAAGAAACATTACACTGTCTGTTTAAGAAAAATGCTTGCAGGTTATAGTGTGCATTCATTCTTCAAACATCTGAAGATACTTTTCAAATTGTTATGAATCTGTTTAATAAAACAGCCACAACAGTCCAAGACAAGGCTTGTGTACTGACTGAGGCGATGTCTCTAAATAATAGTGGGTGTGGTGATTTATGACGTAGCTTACCTCACCATGAATGTGGATATTGCTTAATTCATTGTTTTTCATTGTCAATATTATATAGTCTCCAGCAAATTGGCTTTCACCCACGGTTGTGGGTAAAAATAAAATAAATAAATAAATAAGCAAGCCACATCTGTGCTGCTCTCCATTGTGTCCTATAGCGAGGGAGGAAACAAATTGTCATTAGGTAAATTGGTCCATTGGTCTTCGAGATGCAGAAATGAACACAATGTGCAGTATGTTCTTTCAGAAGAATGCGCAGTCATTGTAATGGATCTGCTCATTACTGCTTGTGTCCTGATGATTTCATTATAGCTTGAATTTGGGATTATTGGTACATGTCAGGCATTGTCTTCCAGGTAGGTATGCATGGCTTTGATATTTGCCAATACTTTAGAATCAGCAATTCAGATCTGCAAAGTGAGAGGACTTGTGCATTATTTTGAATTCTATTTGTGCCTCCCAGAAAATATCAAAATGGTTCCAATGCTAACTTTTAATTTAACAATCTTTAGAAAAAAAGAAACAAAAACATTTATTTTGACCTCTACCGGATATATGACATGGCTACAACCGTAGCAAACAAAATCTTAAAATAATATCTTTACTAACTAATTAGTAATGGCCTATGTCTTTGGAATGAAAGCTCTGATAATTATATGCAGCTAATATTACATTAACAAAAAAAAAAAGAAATACTGTTGTATTAATTGTCGAACCAGCGTAGTTTGAAGGTGTAGATGAACACAATTCACAATGTGAGTTTTGCAGATTTCTTCCGCCTCAATTCTGCCTTGAGAAAAAAAGTTATCTGTACTATCTTAGTACCAATTGCAACGAATAAGCACAGGGAACAAAGTTTGAGATCAGCTGATCCCCAGCTTCAGCACTGACCTCAGAGTTAACTGATCATTTCTATTGTGTGTGTGGGACATGGCAGTGAGTGAGGCGGGAGCAGCAGAGTAAGAGGAGTGCTGCCTTCTTGTACTGCACATTCCAGCCAGGATTTTAAAGGTTCAGCAGTTATAATGGACAGAAGTTAAATTAATGTTGGTGTACTTTATTTGATTTACACATTCAGAATTATGTTTATAGTAACAAAATAACCGCTTTGTTTAATTTGTTGAAAATACACATTCACAGGAGTAACAAGCTAGTTCAGCTCATAATCTAAAGAATCCCTTGACTAACTTAGTACCTTGTTTTACAATCCTCTAGGGATCAGATGACTGATACACTGTGTTCATTGCAATTGATAACTCTAAAACCTGCAGTCCAGCTGGAGATGTTCAATCCATTGAAATTGAAACTGTCCTGCAGTTAATCATTACTACGGTCACCTGCACTAACTACAGGATCAGCCCCAGCTAGTTCATAGCAATTGAAACTATCCTGCAGTCTCTCATTAGTACTGTCCCCTGTACTAACTGCATGATCATCCCCAGCTAGTTCACTGCAATTGAAACTATCCTGCAGTCTCTCATTAGTATTGTCACCTGTACTAACCACAGGATCAGCCCCAGCTAGTTTATAGCAATTGACCAATTGTGCTTACTTTTTACCTGCTACACTTCCTATATGCACTAGATGGAGCTGTGCTAAAGAGAAAAACAGGTTTGTCTATTTGCTTGAGGGGGTATATCTCTTAATAATAAGGGGGTATATCTTTTAATATACCCCCGGTGGGTTATCTTGTAACAATTGTAAGTCGCCCTGGATAAGGGCGTCTACTAAGAAATAAAAAATAATAAAAAATAAATTATATATATATATATATATATATATATATATATATATATATATACTTTTCATTTGATGTGGCAAATTAAACAATATGATTCTCAAACTTCTCAGCACGTTTTTCCTAGATGATGCATATTATTTGGACTGCTGTAACAACTAATACATTCTTCCCATCTGTCTTGTATATCTAAAAAGAGACATCGGCAGAGTTGAGTGGATGTGGTTTGCGTCCTGTGCTAAATGAGAAGATGCTGGTGGGAGGGTGTTATAATCTATAGCTTTGTTATTACAAATACAATATGGGGACTTCAATTGTTCAGCTGCCAGAGTCAGATAGGGCTGTGCACTGGGGCATGTTCAAACCGGATGGAAAACAGTCTTCATGCTGAACAATAGAAAACCAGCTTGGCTGCTTTGCATTAAAGAGTGCCCTTTTTCCAGTCCTGCAGTAGTGTGCTGGTTTGTGTTCCAAACAGGAACATTAGTATTTGATCAAATTACTAATTTATTACCAATTGATATTGTTAAGATTATTTTTGTCCCAAATTATATATATATGTGTATATGTAAAATGGTGTTTATATCTACAGAAAACCGTTTTCTGGACAAAGCTTTTTCATTTTCACAAATAAGACAAATAACCAGGGTTTTGATTTTTTTTTTTCATTGGATTACATACTGTATTCTGTTAATGATATTGACTTGCTGCTATCCTGGTGAATTATCCAAAAACAAAAGAAAAAATAACTGTAAATAAATACAGATGAATTTGTTGTGGTGGGTCAGTTCGTGTGACTTGCTATAGATCAGCAGATTAGGGCCCAGCAGTGTTAAATATTTCTACAGAGTCTGATTCCCTATACAAAACCAGGTTTCTGGAAGGAGACAACCCATTCTGCTTGGTGGTGTGTGCAGTTGTCCACTGTATAACCCTATCCAATGTAATGGAAGTTTTATGTCTTCCAGGGAGTAAGTGTGTTGATGTATATTATATGTGGAATCTTGAAATGCAATGCTTGGCCCACACATTTGTAGTAGTGTGCCCATGCAGTTCGAAACATATTCATGTTCAGTTAAGTATTCCTATTACTGATTACAAAAGACGTAAAATACAATTATTGCTAATATCTCCTCTCCACCTTCAGTATGTTTACAGTATGTGATGAAATGTATTACACTTTATTATACACAGCACCTGGCTAGCACAAAGCAAGCTTTTTTTAAATGATTACATTGGGTGGTGATGTATACAACTACTACAAACTTTCTACATGGAAATACACTTGAGCTTGTACTGATTACACATGTAATAAAATAGCCATTTATAACCAATGCTATACATTCCAGGTTTACAAATGGATTTAGCAAAATGATTTAGCTTCTCGAATCCAGCAGGACTGGAGACAATAGTGTCAAAGTACAGCCTGTGTCTGCAGGAATTGTGTGTCTCAAAGCATTGATCAAACGAGTGCAAAACCTGGAAATGCAGTCTTGTCCCTCCAAGGGTTGGACGATTTTCAATTATCTGCTAAATAATAAACATGATTACAACTGCTGGAAAACAAGATTATTGTCATTTTAATACAATTATCAATAAGAAATGTTCAGTACAATAAATAATCAATTCATTACCAACAATATCGCAATAATCTATCCCAGCCCTTGTCCCTGTGATAAACTGCCCAGTGCTTTAGAACCTGATGTCAGTGCATTTCCTTCCCCAGTGGCATTCTTTGAATCCTGTATGCTTGTGTTGTTACAGTGGCACAGGCAGGAATATGATTGGAGGTGGGTGAATGTGACAGATAAGGCCTTACAGATTATTATTATTATTATTATTATTATTATTATTATTATTATTTGTTTATTTAGCAGATGCCTTTATCCAAGGTAACTTATAGAGACTAGGGTGTGTGAACTATGCATCAGCTGCAGAGTCACTTACAGTTACGTCTCACCTGAAAGACGGAGCACAAGGAGGTTAAGTGACTTGCTCAGGGTCACACAATGAGTCAGTGGCTGAATCTGGAAGTTCCTTGAAGGGACGAAATGCTAGAAAAATCTACTCGCCCTCTCCCCGTCGCGCAAAACACACACAAAAAAGTAGAATATAATTTGTAGGATTTTGGTTTTATTTAACAGTGAACACAATCAATCAATTAGTGATTAACGGTGGATCTAGCCTTATAGCTTCACGGGTTCACTAAATTCTTCAAGATACACAAAAGGTTCCCTGTCACCCCACCTCACCTCAACAAATTTATAACATACTTAAGCTTCGAGTCCAGGCTATTCCATTGCCAACCGTGGGAGTTCCCAGGGGGCGGCGCACAATTGGCCGAGAGCCGCCTGCAGGGGGGAGTGTTTAGGTCGGCCAGGGTGTCCTCGGCTCACCGTGCACCAGCGACCCCTGTAGTCTGGCCGGGTGCCTGCAGGCTTGCCTGTAAGCTCCTCCTACACTGTAACTCCGAGGTGGCTGCATGGTGAGTCTGCAGTGTGAAAAGAAGCAGTCGGCTTCAGAGGACAGTTTCTCTGCATTCTTTTACTGTTCTTCTACCAAAATGCAGACAATATTTAAAGTAGGCTACATCAAATTCTGCAAAGACAAAATATGTTTTTTCTTTTGTTTTTTTCAATTATCTACGTTTTTTTGTTTTTTTTTTTAAACCGTGTACAACATTTTACAGCTATTTTTCCTCATCTAGCATCTTGTCCTATGATGGCTAAACGGAACACTGCAGCAGCAGGGTGATCCTGGTGTCAAACCCGGATGTCTTTTCTCTATTTTATTTTTTGGGGAGGGCAATATTCTTTCTCTGCACTACTCTCACTGAAAAATAAATACATTGACATAAGTCTGTATTTTATTTTAAAATAATAATAAAATATTGTACAGATTTACTTTTTTTTGCCAGGGAAAGTTTGTCTAAAATGCGTTTTTTTTTAAAAAAAAAACATCCCAAAAAGTTAACGCTTGACCACAAAGTAGACTCACAATTTACACAAATTGTTGGATGCATCATGTTTATCTCCCCAAAAAAAGAAAATATACGGTATTGTTTATGAAAGTGTGGATTACATATTGGTGAATCAAATTAAAACCCAGTTTGAAGTCTCCTGTTGCCGGTTTGTATTAAAGCCTTGAGTGTGTGAAAGTGCGCTTCTTTTAGTGCTAGGACACACATTAGGCCTCTACATTCGCGTTAAATAAGCCAAATCAGAAGTAGGCATATTGTGTACAAGTTTTCTCAATTTAAAAATTAAGGCAATATGTGTGAGAGTGCGCTTCTTTTAGTGCTAGGACGGTAGATTAGTGCGTTGCTAGGATACACACTTTAGGCCTCCACGTTTGCGCTGGACAAGGCAAATCATCAGAAGTAGGTCTATTGTATTCACGTTTTCTTGATTTAAAAATTAAGGCAATACTTTTTTTTTGTTTAAAATCTTTTAAATCAACTGATTTACCTTTGTTTCAAAGCATGTTCTGTTAGGATTATATGGCAATATTATATGAAAAGAAGCTGAATTTAGTATGATAGTTAAATTAGTCAGGATTTGTGAGATTAATTAAAATGTTTTGCTTTACTTTTGGACATAAAATGTTAACAGTAATGAACAACCATAGTTCAAATAGAAATTATTTCTGTTAAAGTATAGTATTTATTACAATGTTAAAGGGATATCTGATGTTAAGAACTGAAGTCCTTTGTATTTCATTTTTTTATAATCGGAAGAGTTCTAATTTGAATGTACATTGTGCCTTTTTATTTAACTGTTATGCAATAAGTGTTTTTAGTTATTGGATCTTCTGTTAAAAAAAACCTAATGTTTGTTCTTTACTTTGAAAAATAAAACCTCAGTGCATCGATTATCGTTGATAAATGTCTATACGATAACACCGTGTAACAATTTTTTTTTTTTTTTGTTCCTGGGTAGTAAGTGTTATTTCCTAATTGCTTATGCCTCAAAAGTATAGAAAATGGCTATTATTCCCCACAAACTTTGCTTTTGTGACCAGGACAGTGATATTTTGAAATTTACCTATTTTCCAGAACATTCCAGATAGATTCAGTGCTGAGTAAACTTGGAGTAACTTCTAGAACTTTCCAGTAATATAAATAGTGGTATAAATACAGGGGCCTTAAGCCCACCAGTTCAGTTTAGTTCCAGCTGCCTAAGTGGATACATATCTGCATTTTTCTGAGATGGCAGCAAGAGGCTGCAAGCATCCGGCAGACGCATTTTGCTATGTCTGCGGCCAATTTATCAAGACAAGAGCGAAAAAGTACTCAGTGGAAGCATCTGCTAAGATGTGTGAGGCCTACAAGGCATATTTCGGCATGCCTGTCGGGGATCAAGACAAACCCTGGGCACCTCATTTCACCTGCGAGCACTGCAAAAAAACTCTGGAAGGTAAGATGGACAATTGTTGCTCGGAATTTTATGTTATAAAATTTGTTAAAATTTTTAAAATTGTAAAAGTTTTTAATTTTAAAATGTTTTACAATTTTCAATGTTATTGAAAAAATATATCATATATGAAAAATGTTGCGAGAATCTCTTACACATTAGTCATGGGTGAAATAAATGTATTTTTGTAGGATGGTACAGAGGGGAAAAGACAGCCATGAAGTTCGCTATCCCAAGAATTTGGCGGGAACCCACTGACCACTCAAGCAACTGCTACTTCTGCATGGTGGACCCTTCCAAACGTCGGACTGGCAAGAATGCACCTGCTATCATGTATCCGGACCTTCCTTCATCCATCGCCCCGGTGCCACTGCCATGAGCTCCCCGTACCCACTCCTCCGGGGTGAGAGCAGCCGTCTTTAGAAGAGAGCAGCAAGTCAGAGAGCGAGGAAGACGTTGTAGATCCAGATGACAATTTCAGAGGTGGAGCTGAGGAGAGAAACCCATACTACCCCAACCAAAAAGACCTCAACGACTTGATTAGAGATCTTGGTCTCACCAAGTCCAGTGCCGAGCTTTTGATGTCTAGGCTCAAGCAGTGGAACTTGTTGGATGAAAGTGTGCAAGTCGCAGATCAGAGGAAGCGTCACCAACCTTTTTCCAGCTTCTTCACCCGTCAAGATGGGCTCTGCTTCTGCCACAATGTGACCAGTCTGTTCGAGGCAATCGGAATCGGCTGTAACCAGAATGAGTGGCGCCTCTTCATTGACAGCTCATCCAGGAGCCTCAAAGCCGTGCTGCTCCATAATGGTAACAAGTACCCGTCTCTTCCCCTGCCTCACTCGGTGCACCTCAAAGAGGATTACAACAGCATCAAGACCTTGCTGGACGCCTTGAAGTATGATGAGTACGGCTGGGAGGTCATAGGAGACTTCAGAATGGTGGCATTCCTGATGGGTCTCCAAGGCGGTTTTACCAAGTTTCCCTGCTATCTTTGCCTTTGGGACAGTAGGGACACCAAGGTGCACTACCACAGGCGGGACTGGCCACAGCGGACCAAGTTCTCTGTGGGGAGGAACAACGTCAAGTGGGAGCCACTGGTGGACCCCCGGAAGGTGCTGATGCCACCACTGCACATCAAATTGGGCCTTATGAAACAATTTGTCAGAGCTCTAGATAAGGAGTCGGCAGCCTTCAAGTACCTTCAAGACTTCTTTCCTAAGCTGTCTGAGGCAAAGGTCAAAGCCGGTGTCTTCGTCAGACCACAGATAAAGAAGATCCTGGAGTGCAATGGATTCCCCAAGAAGCTCACTAGTAAGGAGAAAGCGGCTTGGAACAGCTTTGTTGCAGTGGTTCGGGGCTTCCTGGGCAATCACAAGGTCTAAAACTATGTGGAGCTGGTTGAGACTCTGGTGAAGAACTACGGCACAATGGGCTGTAGGATGTCCCTCAAAGTCCATATCCTTGATGCTCATCTTGATAAATTCAAGGAGAACATGGGAGCGTACTCGGAGGAGCAAGGCGAGCGCTTCCACCAGGATATACTGGACTTTGAACGCCGCTACCAAGGACAGTATAACGAGAACATGATGGGAGACTACATTTGGGGGCTGATTCGTGAAAGTGATTTACAGTATAATCGTAAATCTCGAAAAACTACTCACTTCTAAATCTTTTGTAGTCATTTTTGTATTACTTTAGTATAAATACATGTTAATTTGGATTCATATGTTGTTTTTTTCTGACTGTATGTGAACGAAAAGACACAAATTTGCCCGTTTTCTCATTGGAAATAGGTAAATTTCAAAATATCACTGTCCTGTTCACAAAAGCAAAGTTTGTGGGGAATAATAGCCATTTTCTATACTTTTGAGGCATAAGCAATTAGGAAATAACACTTACTACCCAGGAACAAAAATTGTGTTACATTGTGAATCGAATAGGAAATTAGGGTGCCGATTGCACCTCTAGTGTGGGTGTTGTAGAAAAGGAGGTGAGTGTAAGACATTGCAATACAACTCCCCATGAGTAATAAGCAAACATATAATGTGCAATGTGAGTACATCAGGAGCTTGATGATACAGACTAAATACTGGAGAGAATGCCTTCCAATCGAAATCTGCCTGTTTTGCTCGGGAACACAGATTAAGTTTCTGTTCGTTGTGTCTTATGTTTCCTAGCCCCAGATTTGTGCACTTTTGTTAGGCATGTTAATCAGTCACCCAGCAGAACAGTCATGCATTTTTTGCTGATATATATATATATATATATATATATATATATATTTTTTTTTTTTTTTTAACAGGCGAGGTAGTCCATTTTTGCTCACCAAATTATGTTTCTGTAATTATGCATCCAGAATTGCTGCTTCCTCTAAAATGCTCATTTTGTGCAATCATTCTAAGGTACAGAGTCACTAATTACTAGAGATTGCTCTACACATTACATGTTCCAAAGGTCAATTATAAAAGAATGAAGAAAAATATCAATCTAACCAAATGCGTAAACCAATTTTCTATTACTGCTGCAACATGTTTTCTGTATTACTTTAGTTTTTTCCATTCACTGTTTACAAAGCATTCAATTGAAGTGATTCATTTACCAGGTAGTGAGCAGCTGAATGTGGCTGGTGTTTACAGAACTGTGCTTTAAAGAGAACGAAAAAACATGCCTCTATTTGAACTACCTGATTTTTACAATCGAATTGATAGAGGACAGATGTTTCCATTCTGTACCCTTTCTCATAAACTTGTGGCTTAGAGATAAGCATTAAACACATAGCAGCTCTGTCAGTAACCTTTAGTTTCACATGCAGGTTAAACAGCACCTTCAAGACAAGACAAAACAATACTAACCAATCAGATTGACGCGGATATTCAGTATCTCTGGGGTTTAATCATGTGTCATACAAAAACGCTGATGCAAAGTAAGAAGTGAAGAAACAATTAAGCTTCACTCTTCTCATATTCTCAATCTGTTTTATTGAGATTGCAGCACTTCCTGAAGTTTATTGATAAATGCATTATTGTGATGCTTTTAAATTATTATTTGCCTGAGAAAAACCACATGCTGCAACAATGGGAAAATGGATAATGTGTCAATGATGTACTGCAACATATTTTGAAGTTTAGCTTGATAAAAGTTAAGTAAATTATGATTGTTGAATAAAATAACATTGTTTGTATTTTATAGCAGTGTTGGCCTTAGCTTCCTTCATAGGAATATACATAACAAAAGGAATTGTCTTATACATTACCTATTTCCAATAAAAATATTTCATTTTTATTCCTGTTGAAATTGATCATAGTTTATTGTAAAGATGTAATTCTAAATGGTTATGTTAGACTCCTGTATTTTTAGCACTTTTGCATTCGGGGGAAATATTTGATTATTTATATTGCTTAGCTACGATTTTGTGTTGTCCCAAATATTGCATCTAAACACAGTATTAAGTCAGTTTCTCAATGTTTCTGGGAATCGTACTGTAGGTACTAAATAACTGAAATTGAAATATGATGTTAGATCTCCTCCTTAATCTGATTTCCCTCTCATAGTAAAGTGATCTTGATACAAGGAAGCATTGCTGTATAATACTGTGGAATTAATACGAACATATGGGTTAAGCACTCTCATACTGGGCCGCGGGTACTTATTTAACTGAAGTTGTTCACTCATCTATATTCAGTGCGACTGTAGACATGTCGGCACTGCAAATCCCACAGTGTCCTTCGCAGGCAGACGTTTCTCACAGAATGTTTCATTCAGCACGTAAATATGACAGATGGGTCTTTAATAGGAAAGCAGAGTTAACAACATGGCTGTTTACAATATTAATCTTCAAAATATGCTTCACCTTGAAAGCCAGGTTTGCAGAAATCCCTCTTTATTGCAGCATATGTCAACAGAAATGAATTCCCATCTGCTGCTGCTATATAGCTTGGTGCTGGGCAGAATACCTGGGCTGTGTGTGTAATTACAGGTGTGTCGTGAGGAAAGCAGCACGTTAATCACTCTTTTAATTATAGGAAGGTGGATCTTTTGTTCAGCCCCCACAGCCAGGATTTACTCTGCAGCATGTTACAAGCAGAACCCATCTGCTTCTTTTCCCAGAGTTGTTTGCTTTGTTTGGTATTGCCTACACAGCATGCGGAAAGATTAAAACCCCCACTTTAGATATTAACCTGGAGGGAGAATGGGGGCTCTACCTAGGCTGTAGTACAAAAGAACTGTCACATTCAAATTCAATCGTTTGTTAACACATTACTGCATATCAGTGGGTTTATGCAGGTTGGGTTTAACACAAGCCTATTGGATTGTGATACACATAAGAGGGAAGCAATTACTTTAGAGGAACATGGGTTATGATATTGTACATTTATACAACTAACAATTGAAAAAGGACAACACAAACAAAGTCATGTAACAAAAAAAAACAGTGACTGCTTATCTGGCTTACAGTAGATTGTGTGGAAGGTTGTCTTTACATCACTGAACCCTCAAACCCAGCAAACATTCTTGAGTAAAGACAGAAAAACTTTGGTATGCAGCTGTATACTGTAAGCCATTGTCCACTGTACAACCTCTACTAATGCCCACATATCGATTTTACTTTACCATTACTTCACCATTCTGTCAAAGTTGCCATACCCAGGGGATACTTTGTTTTTGTTCATAAATGAACCCGTCTATATTACTCATGCTGTTATTACTTATTGTTATTATGTAATATACATTCTCCTATACCAGTACGCACCTGGACCCATTCAATAAATACATATATTTCTTTCTAACACATAATTGTGTTGTGATCACCAGTACTTGGGTTAATGGTCTATTTCTCTTAAATGTTTTGTAATCTTTAACTTTAACAGTCCTGGGCAGCAGTGTGGAGTAGTGGTTAGGGCTCTGGACTCTTGACCGGAGGGTTGTGGGTTCAATCCCCAGTGGGGGACACTGCTGTTGTACCCTTGAGCAAGGTACTTTACCTAGATTGCTCCAATAATAACCCAACTGTATAAATGGGTAATTGTATGTAAAAATAATGTGTTATCTGTAAAATGTGAAATAATGTATAATGTGATATGTTGTAACAATTGTAAGTCGCCCTGGATAAGGGCGTCTGCTAAGAAATTAATAATAATAATAATAATAACAGTCTTTAAATACAGTAATGGGAGTGATGTTATTTTAAAGTTTGTTTTATTTCTTTTTTTTTACTCTAGGATGTTTTGAACACAGTCATCCGGTATTGTTCTCCGCGGTTCCTTTTTCTTGGTTTGCCTGGGTTCACAATGCTGGTTGGCGACTTCATTTCAGCTGCTGCACGGATCCTTGGCTCTGATGCATTGGAAGTGAGTATGACAATGTGTAATATGAGAGGACGAGCCGTGGCAGCAAACAAGACTCCCATCTCTCCACTGGAACAGGTGTGCTCTCATTAGTGCAGCGTGAACTGGGGCTCCTGGGACAGGCACCATGGCAGCCGATGTGTGAAATTGCAGGATAAAGTGACTCGCTAGCATTGCAAAGGTGTTTCATCAAAGGGCCAGACTGTGAGAACTCACCTCCACACCAGCGTCACTGCATCTTGACACACAGAATGCACGGCTCGGGTTTCAGAATCTTGTTACCAGTGTGTGCAGTAAAAAGAGAGGTGTGATTTCCAGGTGTTTCTGACCTGCTGTAGGTTAACATTTTAAATTGGAATCTACTTCCAGCCGGAGCACTTAAAACAAAACACAGAAACGTAACAAAATCTACAAAAATGGTAGAGTGAGTGGGGGGGAATGTTGATCCAGAATTTAATATGTAATCTTTGGGCTTGATGGTGCACATTCTGAATTGTGAACCATCAATGCCCAAGATTTCAAGCTAAAATAAATAAATAAATAAAAGAATCAACAAATGCTTCATTTATTTCATGACAATGTATCTGTATTCTGTAACAGATGCAAGCATCATTGGGGCAGTTTACAAGCAAAAAACTGAAACGCGTGATAACAGATCTCTCGCGCTTTTTTGGTCATGACAGTTCTGCTTCCACGTTTACATGAGAGTTTATTTTAGAGAGAGAATTTGGTCGTCCAAATGCAAACGACCTCATTAATAATAAAATAATGGGAGGATTTATTTAAATATCACCAAACGCGCTGAAAAGAGATGCTGCGCGATAAAGGATATCGTTCAAATAATGCACAGGGGTTTACATGAGGCTTTACGCGCTAGGCAGAGATGAAGAGAAGGTTACTCTCCATCTGTCTAGAATGCAAAGGGCTTGCAGTTAAAACGGTTCATGCTGCCAAGAAGAAAGTAATAATAGTTATTACTATTATTGTTTAGAATTAGTTGTTCTAGAAATGGTAGAAGTAGCATGTGTACAAAAACCGACAGCACTCACCAATTCCCATTACTGCTTTTCTTATGCTTCTAAGGCTACTGATGTCCTTTCACACACCCATATATATTAGTCTTAGCCAACTGCGTAACTGTTAATGTGCTAAACAAAAGGATTATGCGTTCAATAATCACAAATATGCGTTAATGTGGAACAAATATATTAAAAACAACTCGTGATGTGTTGGTTTCAAACACAGGTACTTTGAAATATTAAAATTAATTATGCAGAAAATGTGGAAACTTACACAAACGTTAATGTAATAAATACATAATGTGTGTGTATTTGCTATTTAGTTATAAGGGTATATAAAATCATAGGCCTACTTACAACGTAGTTGCGACAAAAATTGATGGATGGAGAAGACGCAGACAAACACTGGCTAGATTAAGTCTTGTATGGGATGAACTCCTTCAGTCCCATGCAATGGGTTTGCAGGAAAGGAATCGTATTGTGCGCAGAAATTCGACGTGCAATCCAACCACCTCTTGGTGCTGTTGATCAGCGTGGTCCAGCCTTTCCAAGAGGTGGCTGTATTGCCGATCCTGCCTGGCAGCGGTGCGTGCAATCAGACGGTACATCCTTGTGTACTCCAGGCGCATCAGACGATGCTCCTGGATCAGCAGCTACAGCAACTACAGCGTTCAAACCAACTTTAATTTAAAGAAGAACAGTTGTGAATGGCTTCACAGCTTTTGTTTTACATGTGAATCCTAAGAATAATATGTGAAAAACAAAACATATCGCATATGCGCACACACTTAGCCCGACATGCGTAAAATGGCTTGATATCCCCAACCATTTGTTTTTTCACAAATTATTCTTAGGCTTCACAGGTAAAACACAGACTGTGAAACAATTCACATTTGGCATCCTTTAAATTAAAGTTGGTTTGAGCGCTGTAGCTGCTGTGGTTGAGGAGATAAAGCCATTTTACGCGTGTCAGGTAGGCTGTGTGCGTATATGCGGTATGTTATTGTTTTTCACAATTTATTTGTTTGATTCACATGTAAAGGAGAGCTTGTGAAACAATTCACAATTGGTCTTCTTCACATTAAAGTTGGTTTGGACGCTCTAGTTACTGTGGTTGGGGAGATAAAGCCCTTTTACGCATGGCTGAGGCTAAGTGTGCGTATGTGCGGTATGTTATTTTCCAGAAATTATTCTTATGATTCACATGTAAAACAGAGACTGTGAGACAATTCACAATTGGTCAACCTGGTGTTGCGTGCTGTCAGAAGGGGTGGAAGCTTGAAACATCCTGCGGGAAAAAAGCTACATTATTCATAGTATTATTATTATGATAATAATGCTGGTCATAACGATCTAGTATTTCTCATTCATCGTTCATGATACACTGAAATAATAAATAATGGTATATATCAACATCTCTATGTGCAATTTATGTATAATTTAGCAGCGACCCTCATCAGGAGAAGCGGATTGATAATAATGGATGGATAGATATTTAACTGATTTGTATTAGTAAGACTGGGATAAGGAAAATCTTACTTGCACTACAGAGGAGGACAGAAAGACCGTACCCCAGAGAAGAGCGTTCTTTTACATAGGGGAAGTGGAGGAGGTATCGTGTTATTTCATGAAAGTCTATCGTTAAGTATTTTGCACGACTGAGGAGTTTGTTGCTATGGGACTAATTAGGCCAATCAGCACGCACTTTACCGTGCTTTACCAAAGTGTAATGACACTTGAGTCACACACTTTTTTTGCCGTGCACTTTTGGAACGAACACAATCATGCGTCATTTGCTCGTGACACGTCATGAATGCACTAGCGCAATTAAAACGTGCATGTAAACACCGCCATTGTCAATACCAATGTGATATGTTCCTGATGGAATGGAATGTCCCCGGTAGCATATTGTTAATATGCACTTAATCTTCTCTGTTGGTTGAGTTGTTGTTTTTGGGGTAGCATCAAAATGGTATATCTCAAATTCCAAGTATAGCACAGCTGCTTTTAAACAGCAGTTTATTAGGGTGTGAATGGTGGGACAGAGTTTTGATTTCCTAGGATCCTAAACCCAAACTCAAGATGCTTTTGCCCTTTGTTGAAATTTTTTTTTTTATTTATTTATTTTTTTTAAGGCCCCACGCATTGAAGCACAAACTATTCTCGGCTCCCTAGTGTGCTTCCCAAACCTTTACCAGCAAATGCCTTTACTGCAGCCTGTTCCTGGATCTACTGAGAGATTCATTGGGAATGAGGACATTAAGGTATGTAGTGTAAAATACACGTCGCAATTACTGCATGCTTAGAAACAGCTATGGCCAAAAGTGTTGCCTCACATGGAATTTTAAGATTTGAGGCATTATATATATATATATATATATATATATATATATATATATATATATATATATATATATATATATATATATATATATACAGTACTGTGCAAAAGTTTTAGGCAGGTGTGAAAAAATGCTGTAAAGTAAGAATGCTTTCAAAAATAGACATGTTAATAGATTATATTTATCAATTAACTAAATGCAAAGTGAGTGAACAGAAGAAAAATCTAAATCAAATCCATATTTGGTGTGACCACCCTTTGCCTTCAAAACAGCATCAATTCTTCTAGGTACACTTGCACAAAGTCAGGGATTTTGTAGGCATATAGTCAGGTGTATGATTAAACAATTATACCAAACAGGTGCTAATGATCATCAATTCAATATGTAGGTTGAAACACAATCATTAACTGAAACAGAAACAGCTGTGTAGGAGGAATAAAACTGGGTGAGGAACAGCCAAACTCAGCTAACAAGGTGAGGTTGCTGAAGACAGTTTACTGTCAAAAGTCATACACCATGGCAAGACTAAGCACAGCAACAAGACACAAGGTAGTTATACTGCATCAGCAAGGTCTCTCCCAGGCAGAAATTTCAAGGCAGACAGGGGTTTCCAGATGTGCTGTCCAAGCTCTTTTGAAGAAGCACAAAGAAACGGGCAACGTTGAGGACCGTAGACGCAGTGGTCGGCCAAGGAAACTTACTGCAGCAGATGAAAGACACATCATGCTTACTTCCCTTCGCAATCGGAAGATGTCCAGCAGTGCCATCAGCTCAGAATTGGCAGAAAACAGTGGGACCCTGATACACCCATCTACTGTCCGGAGAAGTCTGGTCAGAAGTGGCCTTCATGGAAGACTTGCGGCCAAAAAGCCATACCTCCGACGTGGAAACAAGGCCAAGCGACTCAACTATGCACGAAAACACAGGAACTGGGGTGCAGAAAAATGGCAGCAGGTGCTCTGGACTGATGAGTCAAAAAATTTTTTGACTCAATATTTGGCTGTAGCAGAAGGCAGTTTGTTCGCCGAAGGGCTGGAGAGCGGTACACGAATGAGTGTCTGCAGGCAACAGTGAAGCATGGTGGAGGTTCCTTGCAAGTTTGGGGCTGCATTTCTGCAAATGGAGTTGGGGATTTGGTCAGAATTAATGGTCTCTTCAATGCTGAGAAGTACAGGCAGATACTTATCCATCATGCAATACCATCAGGGAGGCATCTGATTGGCCCCAAATTTATTCTGCAGCATGACAACGACCCCAAACATACAGCGAAAGTCATTAAGAACTATCTTCAGCGTAAAGAAGAACAAGGAGTTCTGGAAGTGATGGTATGGCCCCCACAGAGCCCTGATCTCAACATCATCGAGTCTGTCTGGGATTACATGAAGAGAGAGAAGCAACTGAGGCTGCCTAAATCCACAGAAGAACTGTGGTTAGTTCTCCAAGATGTTTGGGCCAACCTACCTGCCGAGTTCCTTCAAAAACTGTGTGCAAGTGTACCTAGAAGAATTGATGCTGTTTTGAAGGCAAAGGGTGGTCACACCAAATATTGATTTGATGTAGATTTTTCTTCTGTTCACTCACTTTGCATTTTGTTAATTGATAAATATAAACTATTAACATGTCTATTTTTGAAAACATTCTTACTTTACAGCATTTTTTCACACCTGCCTAAAACTTTTGCACAGTACTGTATATAAACATAATGTAAATATTTTATTTAACATCATGTAATCAAAGAAACTACAAAATGATATTGCAAAAGTCTACCGTAAGCCATATTAGTAGTACAGTATTTCATGCTAGATTTTGAAATGTGACATTTCAATTTTTGGTCAGTTTTTTGTTAAGTATATGGAAAACTACAAAGTGGTATGTAATTCAATATGTTAACATAACATTCTTTAGCAGGTTTCATTTCATTTGTTAATTCTATAGGGTGGTGCAAAACTTTTGGCCATAGCTGTACATTTGAGTATTATTATTATTATTATTATTATTATTATTTATTTCTTAGCCGACGCCCTTATCCAGGGCGACTTACAATTGTTACGAGATATCACATTATTTTTACATACAATTACCCATTTATACAGTTGGGTTTTTACTTGAGCAATCTAGGTAAAGTACCTTGCACAAGGGTACAGCAGCAGTGTCCCCCAGCTGGGATTGAACCCACGACCCTCTGGTCAAGAGTCCAGAGCCCTAACCTCTACTCCACACTGCTGCTGTTAATAAATGTTTTGGATAAAAAGATAAAAGTCAGAGTATTTAACAAGTCAATGACTTGAAAGCATGACATTAAAACAGTTTAATAGTACAATACATAATGTAATGTTTTTTAGGACTATTTCGTAAACATTTTACTGAAGAATGCCAGAAGTGAGCCAAGTGAGGGTGCAAGGTATGTGAGTAGTATTTTTGTAATGTTATGTATCTCTGGTGTGTATCTGGCTGTGTCATTTTTCTTTTCTTTTCTTTTTTTTTTATATAATAAATCCAAAGTTGACGTGTCATTACCAATCACTACTGTATCTGTAAACAGATACTGTAGGTTTTACTTGGTTAAACATTGTTTTTTAGGGCCAGGTATTATTATATACCTGGATTAAATCCAAATTATAGATGCACCGTAGCCATTTTAAAGTATAGCTAAGGCAGCACCATCAGCTTTGATTTACTTCAGGCTTCAGTGACAGGTCAGGGTTTGCTCCAGGTTGCACTTGCTGGGTGTCTTTTAATTGTGTGTTCTGTTGTTTTAGATGCATCGCTGTGTGCAGTCTTGGGGTGTGGATCTGTGAAGAACTGGCCCAGTGCACAAGCCACCCTCATGTGAAAGACGCCATCAATGTAATGGGTGTAACACTGAAGGTAGGCTTTTGTCACTCTCGTGCAGGAGGCTAAGCTAGGCTTCAGCTGATCATAATGAGCAGAGCAATAAATAGTTTTTATCATAGCCATCCGGACCTTTTAAATATTAAAAGATCAATCTTGTTTCTAAACATATTTGCTTTCTTTTGAAAATGTTGGATACAGCTAAGTTTTGCATCACTTAAAAAAAAAATATAAATGAAGTATGATCATAATTTAGATCTTTTATTTAACATCATGTAATCAAAGAAACTACAAAGTGATATCGGAAGCCTTAGTAGTAGGACACTATTTCATGTTAGATTTCGAAATGTCACATAATTCAATATGTTAACATTATTCTGCAGGTTTCATTTGACTTTATGAAGCAAAATTTGTTAATTCTATAGGGTGATGGAAAACGTTTGGCCAGAGCTGTAGTTTTATTGCTAAAATTTTACAGCACCTTTATTCTGCAAAAACACATACAGTGTACATGGTGATCCATGTGTGCATCCAGGAGAAACCTGGATGTATTAAAACAATTTAAAAAGTTGCAGGAAACTAGAAAGATGTCTAAATTTCTTCAGTATTTATTTTTTTGTTCTGTAAATGCCAAACGAAGCTGCAGACCATTGCTCAGTTCACTTAAACCAGGACCCAAAGGGGAAGCCAATGTTAGTCATGGCTATTTGCACTCTACAGCATGGGCTCTCATACCATGCATACTGTACACGTGGGAGCACTTCAGAGTGGTATTACAGCTAAGGAACCTAAGTAGTTTTTTTCAGTCCTATTGTTCTAAAGAATTAGCATATCTTTGGTCCCTGAAGGCTACAAACCGATAGTGCAGTGCCATTATTTCAAAGCAACGTGTTCTTCACACAAGTGTGCGGACACAGAATATGTGTCAATTTAAACAGCTGCAGTGTCCAGTCTCCTGCTGCACCAATTCCACTGCTAATGGAACAGAAATCGTTTCCTCTGAAGAACTTGCACAGGGATAAAGTGGCCAGAAGAAAAAAAACAAGTTGGAAAAAATAGGCTCTTTGTTAAAAAGCAGGTCTAAAACATTACAAAACACCCTACTACTTTTTCTCACCATTTACTGTTGCTGCCTCCTGTTATTCTATGTATTGTTGCAAATGTATTTGTAACCCTTAACTCGTGGAGTGAAATAACATGCACAACAACAACAACAATGTCAACTTGCAGAGAAGCTGTCATGTCAAGGCATCACCCAGCACCATACATCAAAGAGGGAGGGCTGCATTCTGACAAACACTTCAACAACAATCAATTGAAAGCCATTTTAGTTTATTTTCTTTACTCCTCCCTACCATTGCATAAGTCTCAGTGGTTCTGTTGTTCCAATATTGAGATACTTGCCACATCTTTGCTTCCTGGTTCATGAGAAATAATGTGATATTGTGATTGTTCGACTCCATTGACCCACCTCCACAGTGGTTTAGTATAACTTTGTCCACATTAATCAACTGGAAGGATCTGGCTTTAGAGAGTTCAGGTGATGGATTGGAGTTCATTCTCTCTCAAATGCACTCCTTTGATGCTGACATGGGCTAAAACAATTAAGCTTCAGCACTGCATTCATTTATCCAAGTCCATGTAAGATGATTATATATTTTGATTTGGGTCTTAATCTTGCTCATTCATTTTCAGCACTTAACCCAGTGCTGTCCAAGCTGTAGTCAGACAGCTTTGTTGGCCAGGTACTGTAGCTGATTCTGTGCGGCTAGAAGCAGGCCAGCAGGGGGTCAGGGAATTTAAGCAGTAGCTCATGATAGAATCTGCATTCAGATCCAATAGAATTCTGCACAGCCTTGCCAACCTTATTGCCATCTCAGTCAGCTCAAGCTGTCTTCCCTTCCTTGGCCTACCTTTTATCTTATTATTGGATGACAAGTCGTGACACTCTGCTTTTTTTGTAACTATCAGGTCACTCTGTCTCTCTGCCTTTAGTTACATTTGTTTTTTTTTACATTTCTAATGTTTTGATGACTAAATTCATATTCAGTTGCTTTTGAATTGTTGTTTAAAATTGATTGATACAAATTCATGTTTTTGACAAAACTTGAAGAAAAGATCAATGTTCACGAGAATATAATCTGTCTTATTATTTATTTATTTTTCTATTTAGCATTTAAAAGGAATCACGGGAGCACTAAACATAAGGTTATTAATGAGTAGTGCAGATGTTCACAGGATACAGTTTCTTCAGATCTGCTTGTTAATACATGCTGACACTCCTGGAAGTGCTGTTGACATTTACAAACTGTAGGCATTCTTTATTTTTTTGTATTACCACAGACAAAGCATTAAACAGATACAACAGAATTTGCTTAGCATTTCCACAATACAATTAGAATCCATTTCGTTCTTGAGGCAATGCTGTAAAACTCATAAATTCTATCATACTGAAGAAAGAGCTGCAAGATTAAAAAGTGCACCTTCTATACTAAATCAGTTCAGATATCTACTAGAAGGTATTACACCCTGGAAAAATGTCTTTTGATTAGTGTGTCAAAAACAGTTAATAATGTGCAATTCAATCATCTAATATTGTGAGAATCAATTATTCTATTATTGTGCTGCAATAAATATGGTGTGGAAGATATAAAAGGATGCAATAAAAACTAAACCCCAATGAAATGTGCATCCTGCATCACTGTCTGCCATCTCTGAAGTCAACAGCAATTGTTTCCTGTGTCTCTTGTCTACGGTCCCTTCATCTGGACTTTGGTTTGTTATTGTTCCCTATTCTATTAGGGACATCACATTGCGTTTTTCTTTTTTTTTCTTTTTTATAAATTTTAGTCGTTGCCAATTATTTTTTATTATTTTCTCCCCAATTTGGAAATGGCCAATTATTTTTAGGCTCAGCTTACCGCTACCACCCCTACACTGACTCGGGAGGGCGAAGACGAACACATGCTGTCCTCCGAAGTGTGTGCCGTCAGCCGACCGCTTTTTTTCACACTGCGGACTCACCATGCAGCCACCCAAGAGCTACAGCGTCGGAGGACAACGCAGCTCTCAGGCAGCTTACAGGCAAGCCCGCAGGCGCCCGGCCAGACTACAGGGGTCGCTGGTGGGCGCTGAGCCAAGAACACCGTGGCCGACCTAACCCTCCCTCCCCCCGGGCGGCGCTTGGCCAATTGAGCGCCTTCCCCTGGAAGCTCCCGTCCTCGGTCGGTAAAGGAATAGCCTGGACTCGAATTCGCGACGTCCAGACTATAGGGCGCATCCATTCATATATATATTTTTGGTGTGTGTAATGCACTTTGTAGTGACCTGTGTCTTTTAAAGACCTAACATAGAGATTTAACTTAACAATTAATAATACGCTACGTTTTATTTATCTATTTAAATAGGAGAGGGTTTGAAAATAATAGTACTCCAATCAAGCTACACTGCTTCTACATGTGAAATGAGTACACCATATATATCTATATCTATATCTATATCTACCAGGATGGAGCATTTATCCTTTTTGTTTTTTGCTTTTATTTTATTTTTCAGTTAGGAAACAAAGTGGTTGCCCATGTAGCGTGTGATGTCTTTCGTCTGCTAGTCTGTCACTGGCAGAACCTTCAGAAATATGAAGCATCTCTTCCCAAGAAAATCACTGAAGTAAGTCCTGCAAAACTGTGCTTTCTGTTTCTGTTGTCCATCAGCAAATGAAAACATGTTTTAAAGAAAAGAATACATTGATCTCTCCTCCTTTTGTTTTTTTACTGTTTTATAGATTTTTGTGGCCACGATTGCATTTCTCTTACCAAGTGCAGAACACTCTACCATGGAGGCAGATAAAAAAGTAAGGCTCTAAAGAGTATAATATGTAGTTGAATGGAATTCTGCAAAAAGGCTGTCTTCTGAATGCTTTCTAGATACTAATTGAATATGTTTTTGTGTAGCTCGTTCTGGTGGAGACCCACTAATGGAAACCCCTTTTTTGTATTACTTAGCTAATGGTATCACTGCTGCTCTGCCTCTTGGATTGGTGCATGGCAATTCCTTTGAATACACTGCTAGAGCCCATTACCATGCCTGTACTTGAAGATCCTTATTCTCAAAAAGCTCCTCTTCTGGACTATATTTACAGGGTATGTATTGTACTGGCCCTAGCGGCTGCCTCATAATTTGCCTAACATAGCATCCAGGAGCAAAATGTACTGTGTTGCACTGTTAGCTGCTTATAAAATGTATCAAGAGAGAAACACTGGCTGGGGTTACTTTTCTCATGCTATTTTGGCAGTACCTTTCAGATCATTTGGGTTTCCATGTAGTTTTCTTTTAGGGAGAGAAATTCTCCTTCCAAATGCAAGTGACCTAATTAATATTAAAATACAGGAGGGTATGTGTAATGTGTTTGTTCGCTTTGAGCGATTTCAATGACTCTGCAGATGGGGGTGACTGCATTTCAAACTAACCAGGTTTGGGGAGGTTTAATTGAAACACAGGTGCTGCCGATACCATTTGGAAAAGGGAACAGCAAGTAATGAAGCAGCGAGGGAGAGAGAAAACACATTTCCAAAGAATTTCCATTTGATATATATTTCTTATTTTTTAAAATTAACAATGCGTAATCTACCTGTGCAAACTGTGATGTGGAACATGCATTCATTAACTTAAAAGGTGCTGTGAAAAATATAGATTTATATGGGAAAAAAAGTACTGGATTCAAATATATAAATATCATACTTCATAATGACTGGAAACACATATATAAAGTATGGGTCTTATTATTTAAGGAAACAACTTTTGTTTGTCAGAATTAGTAAATGTATAACGATGTATATATAGTTACACAACTTTATTCATTATCTCAGATCTTAGCGCATTTGATCAACTATTGTAACTTATATTAGAGCTATTTTCGAGTTTTATGTAAATCGTTTTTAGGGCTTTTTTCAATTATTGTTTTCGGATACTTTCCAAAATGCTTGGGCGTTTGTTTTTTTTGTCAAAATATGTACAGTAGTAACTCGACAGTACTTGCACACTTAAGTTGTACCTTCTTTCCTTTGCTGTCTTCCACAACGAAATCCTTATGGTCACGGGCACATTCTTCTGGGGTTTTTGTGTGTAGGCATTTTTGTACATTTCGCCACAATTCTGTTTTAATTCCTCTGTATCTTAACGATAATACAGTTTTAAATCCCGTTAACAAGCCTCCATCCTGATTGCAATCTCGTTTTTAATCTCCAGTAGAAATGTATTATTATTATTATTATTATTTATTTCTTAGCAGAATGTGCTGTCACTCAGTAGTTGGGGCGGGTTTAAAGTATTCAGAACAAATCAATGATAGATGCAAGTCAGGAAGGCGGGACATTGCCCAGCAGCACTGGGAAATGTATTTATTATTATTTTTGTAGTCGGTTGTATTTTTTAATGGAAAAAGGGTAAAGTCAATGTGAATTGATTTACCATTTCTACAGTTTTTCTGGTGTTTTCCGGTGATTATTGGCTCTCCACCGATTTCATTTTTTTTGTATCGGGTGTTTTATCAGTTAAAACCGGAAATCAGAAGCCCTACTTGTATTCCAGCATGCTATGTCAGAAACAATATTATTAATACCTCCAAATGAGTGTAAATGACTGGTTGTAATCATTCTGTCCAGGAGATACAGTAGACGTGGCTTTGCTGTATGACACGGGCTACCAGGGGTGTAGTGGGGCCGGAGCAGACAGGGGCTTTTAGTACTCTTTTAGGGAGTGGGGCGTCGCTTTACCAGTTATTTATCTAAAGTCAACACTTTATTTTGGTATTTGTATTTTATTAATACAGACACTTTTCATGGATCCTGGTCGCAACTCACATTCGCCAAGGGTGAACTGCCTGTACTACTGTCGCGCACGATCATACAGCTCACTGGGCCTATGCCTTGGTAACACAGCACTGGTTACCTGGCAAAATATTTTCCTTTTTTTTTTTTTTTTTGTTACAAACAGCACATAGAAAAAAGGTATATAAGGTGGCACAGTTAAATCAGTTACTTGAATTATAATAATAATATATTTCTGTTACTGCTTCACTAAATGTATTTTTTTTTTACTTAAAGTGTAAATTCCATCATAAGCCAAATTATGTAGCTTCCTAATTCTATTTAATTAAGGCTGCATTTTACATAATTCAGATGCATGTAAATGTAATACCATGTAAATGCGAGGCTCTTAATTGCTAGCTGCTGACTAAGCTGAGATTAGTGTGTGCAGTGCAGCTTTCTGGTTTTAATGAAGTCCTGGTGGAACAGGGAACAGGTGTGGCAAAGCAGGGACATTGTGTGACTCTACAGTGCACTGTCGCATAAATGGATTAACGGTGAGCGCTTGTTGTGAGGACCACATACAGGGCATTTGATGAATCCCAGTATCTTCCTTGCCAGTGTTGAATATCAGTGTTTGATTGAACATTACACTCCTCGCTGCCCTGGGTGTGCTTTAGTTGCGTGATGCGTTATGCTGAATATTATTTAGATAGAAAGGGCGCCAAAGATATATTTCATGTTGTAAACAAAATGAGAAACATTGTATTGCTCAGTGTATGAACCACAGAAGCCTTGGGGCATGTTGTAAGGGAGGCTATAGCACAGTGATATAATATATATATGCTTTTCACATCTGGAACCTCAATCTAAGTACAGTACCAGACTAAATTTATATAAAGTGTGGTGACATTATGTATTTTAAAAAGGTTACAGCAGAAATGTGCTGAAGGGTATTACCCATGGGGAACTGGAGGACACCAGTAGCCTTCCTAATTAAAAATGATAATTTCAAAATGAATTTGGGAGTGTTTAAAAAAGATGGTAAATTTAATTGAAATAGCATTCAGTTAGTAGGGTCCAACAGCTGTGGTGGTGTGCATTTATCATAATGGACCTCTGCAAAAAAAAAAAAAAAAAAACCTTCAGGGAGTTTCTATCGGTGATCTTTAAAGGGCAAAGTCTAAATGCACAGCCTCTGTGTTTGTTTCTACCCTGTGGTAAACAAATTATTATTATTATTATTATTATTATTATTATTATTATTATTATTATTATTATTATTATTATTATTATTAATAATTTCTTAGCAGACGCCCTTATCCAGGGCGACTTACAGTCATAAACAAAAATACATTTCAAGAATCACAGTACAAGTATGTGACAGGCTGGCTCGCAGTGGTGAGGTGTGATGACATCACGGACCAGGAAGTAACTGAAACCAAAACAGTGGATGGGCGGGTGAAGTTGAATGCAATGGCACTCAGCGTGGATTTATTAACAAACCAAAAACAAAAGATTTAAACATAGGGGCGGGACACTCCGCCACAGTAATAATACAATTAAGAACAAGATAAAAATACAATGACTTTGGTTCTAGCAAGTACGAGTATATGACAAAATACGATTCAGTAACGGAGCAGATAAGTGTCAGTGATAGTTACATCAGGATATAATTACATACAAAATACTACAGATTAAATAACACTTGTGACAGATTACAGTACTCTAAAGTACATGATTAAATGCAGTAAAATAGGGGGCAGATAAGAGCAAGTAAAATCAATTGCAATCGATGGAATAGTACATTTAAAAGTGTACTCAACCCTTAAAACCTGTCTACAGCTCCGCCATGTTGAATGTCCACTCTATACAACTGTATCGATGGACAACCCTGTGAATGACAGCCAGTGGAGCCACAAGACATCCACCAATTCTTGTAGAGCTCCACCAGACAAAAAAAAAAAACAGGTGCAATCGCTACAAGTATACATGAAAACAAAACGAAAAACATCCACTTGATCTATACTGTAGCAGATCTAAACACTTTATTGAATTTCCAGAAGCAAAGGGCACGCGTCGGAGTTTAAAATGACTGTTGATCATATCAGAATTTTGAGTTTACCGTTGAGTTTTACATTCTGTGGCATTCAGGTGCAGTACTGTCTTTCTGATTAGGAAAATTAATAATTCACCAATGAACAAATACAAGCATGATTTCAGGTTTCTCGCACCCAGTAAAACTATGGTTTGAAATGTGACATTCACCTCGATTTCTTAGTTGGAGCCTATAGAGTTGATCATTTCTTTGTCCATTTCCAGGTTCTGCACTGTTGTGTTCATGGCTCAAATCTCTACACCCAGCAAAGCCATTACCTGCTGAGCCTTGCAGACCTTTCCGCCACAGACTACGACCCGTTCCTGCCGGTTGGGAATGTCAGGAACTCAGAGCCACCGCAGTCTCATACCAGTGTGGATTTTGGCAACCTGCTCACGGTAGCTGAGGGTAAGTGCTCAGCACGGCACATTTCTTTTCTTACGGCACTGTCATTAGCAGTCTTAAGGAGATCAGTGGGATACAGCCACAGATGTGATAACCCAGATTTAATCAGGAGGTTAGTGAGGCCGTTTGACTCCTGCTGTATAAAAAAACCTTGGATTTTTGTGCAGACATGCAGTTGATTCGGATTTTTTAATAAACTAATAAGTGGCCCTGTGGCAGGGCGGAAGCCCTACACATGGGAAATATGTAGTTTTATTGTATGTTTTTTCGTTATTTGTTGTAAATTGATTTCATTAATTGTTTAACTGCTGTGTCGCTCCGCCGGGGCCGATTACCTGTCTGCGTGGAGCAGCAGCTGAAAGCAATCAGCTGTTCCAGCAGGCAGGTGAGCGTGTCTCAGCGGAGCATCAGTATAAAAACATAGCGATCACTACGATTGGGGCTGCTGCAAGGCCTGCCGTTTTCACGACACCTTTGATTTATAGTTTGTTGTATTGTGTTTTTATTTTTAGTGTATTTTACAGTCTTGTACCGTCCTCTGGGCGCTACCATCGCTGGTAGCGTCACATGACATTATTGTTTGTTTTTTCTTTGTTTTATGTGTTAATAAATAGTGAGCGCCGTGCTGGCGTGTTTCACTGCACCTGTGTCTCCGTGCCTCCATTCCGGCTCTCACCTGCCTGTCTGCCTGCTTCAGTGCGGGAACAAAATGCAAGAACGCCACAGGCCCCCTCTACATTTTTTGGAAATATGGTACAGTCAGAATTTTCCTTTAAATTTAATATATATATATATATATATATATATATCCCTCCTGAAGTCCAACTTTCACTGCCTCAAAGTAGCAGGAGGGTGACAGCGGGTTCTCAAGATGAAGTACAGCGGGGTCCCCTGACACTGACAGGTTCAACCATGCTGTGAAAGCCTGAGTAACATACTCGGCCAAAGTGGAAGGGGCACTCACCAACCCGCCTGGCCAGCGTGATGAGTTATGGCCAACCCCCCCATGATGAAAGCACGGACAAAAAAGTGGCCTTCATTCCCCGAAGACTGGATTGCCATCGACCAAGGCAGCGGCCAGTTCTCTTTCAGGTGAAGCAAGACTTCAAGAGTTGGAAGAAGAACTTGGAAGAATCAAGTGAGACATCGTAGGACTAAGTAAAGTACGGTGAAATGACGAAAGACAACTAGAACTCAAGAGTGGACATCTTCTTTTCTACCGAGGCACTACAGATGGACGAACAGGCGTTGGATTCATTGTCCAAAAGAGAATCAAGAATAATGTAGTGGAGACTGACAGCGCGTCGGAGAGGCCCGCAATACTGATAGTGAAAGTTTCTAGGAAGTATGAACTTCAGG